>NC_057802.1:433346074-433353189 GCF_018294505.1 Triticum aestivum
GTTTACTTTATAAGCCCTTTATGTGGTGTCGCTCAGACGCCCGACTGTGGCATGCCTGTTATTTGTTTACTTTATAAGCCCTTTATGTGGTGTCGCTCAGACGCTCGACTGTGACATGCTTGTTATTTGTTTACTTTATAAGCCCTTTATATGGTGTCGCTCAGACGCCCGACTGAGGCACGCTTTCTGTTGTCGTCCTTTCGAGGCGTCGCTTCAGACACCCGATCGGTGCATTTTTTTCTTTCTATTCTCGGATTGCATATTCATGTTTTATACGAACAACCTGCATGCGTGCATCATGGATTTTGTTTATTTCGTGACTGACATTGCGATCATAGAATATTTTAGAGTGTGATTATCTTTTGTTATATTATACCCGTGTTCATAATGTTTGCGAGTACATTCAAAAGTACTCACTGGCTTGTCCCTGGCTATTGTCTTGGCCAGATTACCTTCTTGGAGAGGAGCGTTGCGATGACAGCCCCGGAACCTAAGCAACGGTGATAGCAGCCTCGCGAAGATAGGAGTTATCCAGGTCAGCTGTTCCTGTGGGAAATGGAGTCCCATAGACGCTGATGAACCACAAACCGCTTCCGCCATCAACCACTAGAAACCATTTGTTGTACTCTTAGGCCACAATGGTCTTGTACTACATATTTTGTACTTTGCTTGGAATTTCTGTATCAAGTTGGTGTCTCATCAGCTAACAGTAATCCTAGGGCTGGTGAGCACAAGGGCCATTTTCTGGGAAATTAATATCCCGAAAACTGGTCCTGACAGATCTCTATGGAAAACATTGAACAAAGTAGATTGTGCCAAGTAGATGGTATCTTTGTATTTGCATTTTGAGCAAATAATGATGGTCCGTTTTCCTATCATATTAATTACTGCACTGGGTTCAATTTGTGATGTTTGCAAGTCAAATTAATTTTCATATGGGCAGCAAAATGAAAAAACATAATGCAATCTAGACTTTTCACTGATCATACCAAAGATAAGCTGAAAACGCAATGAAAAGAACTGGTTGGCTTATTACATGGAGCTTATATTCACATGTGCTTATTTTCTTAGGATAACTCGTAATAACTGTCCCTAAGAAACTTGGCCAATAGAACTGACATACAAATAACATGTCACGATGATTGCAATGGAGGAGTGACGTACCATAGCACACTGTATAGGCTCACCGCTGGTTGTCCTTTTTTGCGATGTTCCATGAAATTGCCACATACATCTTGTACTTTTTCATTGTGTAACCCCATCTGCAAGTTGACACGGCTAATTTTAGACATCTCTACATGATAATACATTGCATATCCCTTGCGCATATTAAACCACCAATTAATGATTGTGTGCGTAGCATAAACTAGCCATGACTCTATGTGCTGGACTAGCAGGCACTCTAAGGGAGCCTAATGTAGTGTACTGGAATGCCTACATGCTACCTACGATTTTGTGTAATGTACTGCCTCTGTTCCTAAATATATGTCTATGTAGAGATTCCAGTATGGACCACATACAGATGTATATAGATGCATTTTCGAGTGTGGATTCACTCATTTTGCTCCGTATGTAGCCTATAGTGGAACTCTAGAAAGACTTATATTTAGGAACGAAGGTACGAGGTAGTATCATGTATGACATCTACATATCTAATTTAGCAGCCAGTAGTAGAAATCATTGTCTGCACAAAGGGATTACTGGTCGAAAATCCTAGCAAAGCACGCTGGCAGGCACAGAACAATACAAGAGAGAGAGACACGCTTACAAGATCATAGCAATGCCTTGGTCCAGGATCTTGGTTGGCCAAGCTGTTAGATCCAGAAGAAACATCGTCCTTATAGTTTTTGCCAGCTACATAACAGGTAACAGCGACCTGTTAGTATATTTGAAGTACATCGTGTTGGGGAACATAGTAATTTCAAAAAAATTCCTACGAACACGCAAGATCATGGTGATGCACAGCAACGAGAGGGGCGACTGTTGTCTACGTACCCTCGTAGACCGATAGCGGAAGCGTTAACACAACGCGGTTGATGTGGTCGTACGTCTTCACGATCCGACCGATCAAGTACCGAACGTACGGCACCTCTGAGTTCAGCACACGTTCAGCTCGATGACGTCCCTCGAACTCCGATCCAGCCGAGTGTTGAGGGAGAGTTTCGTCAGCACGACGGCGTGGTGACGATGATGATGTTCTACCGACGCAAGGCTTCGCCTAAGCTCCGCTACGATATTATCGAGGTGTAATATGGTGGAGGGGGGCACCGCACATGGCTAAAAGATCGTTGATCAATTGTGTGTCTAGAGGTGCCCCCCTGCCCCCGTATATAAAGGTGCAAGGGGGAGGCCGCCGGCCTAGGAGGTAGAGGCGCGCCAGGAGGAGTCCTACTCCTACCGGGAGTAGGACTCCCCCTTTCCATGTTGGGCTAGGAGTGGAAGGGGGAAGAAGTGGAGGGGAGGAAGGAAGGGGGGCGCCGCCCCCTTCTCCTTGTCCTATTCGGACTGGGGGGAAGGGGGCGCGGCCCTGCCTTGGCCTCCTCTCCTCTCTTCCACCTAGGCCCACTAAGGCCCATTAAGTTACCGGGGGGTTCCGGTAACCTCCCGGTACTCCGGAAAAATCCCGATTTCACCCGGAACACTTCCGATGTCCAAACATAGGCTTCCAATATATCAATCTTTATGTCTCGACCATTTCGAGACTCCTCGTCATGTCCGTGATCACATCAGGGACTCCGAACAACCTTCGGTACATCAAAACATATAAACTCATAATATAACTGTCATCGTAACGTTAAGCGTGCGGACCCTACGGGTTCGAGAACTATGTAGACATGACCGAGACACCTCTCCGGTCAATAACCAATAGCGGAACCTGGATGCTCATATTGGTTCCCACATATTCTACGAAGATCTTTATCGGCCAGACCGCATAACAACATACGTTGTTCCCTTTGTCATCGGTATGTTACTTGCCCGAGATTCGATCGTCGGTATTTCGATACCTAGTTCAATCTCGTTACTGGCAAGTCTCTTTACTCATTCCGTAATACATCATCCCGCAACTAACTCATTAGCCACAATGCTTGCAAGGCTTAAAGTGATGTGTATTACTGAGTGGGCCCAGAGATACCTCTCCGACAATCGGAGTGACAAATCCTAATCTCGAAATACGCCAACCCAACAAGTACCTTTGGAGACACCTGTAGAGCACCTTTATAATCACCCAGTTACGTTGTGACGTTTGGTAGCACACAAAGTGTTCCTCCGGTAAATGGGAGTTGCATAATCTCATAGTCATAGGAACATGTATAAGTCATGAAGAAAGCAATAGCAACATACTAAACGATCGAGTGCTAAGCTAACGGAATGGGTCAAGTCAATCACGTCATTCTCCTAATGAAGTGATCCCGTTAATCAAATGACAACTCATGTCTATGGCTAGGAAACATAACCATCTTTGATTAACGAGCTAGTCAAGTAGAGGCATACTAGTGACACTCTGTTTGTCTATGTATTCACACATGTATTATGTTTCCGGTTAATACAATTCTAGCATGAATAATAAACATTTATCATGATATAAGGAAATAAACAATACTTTATTATTGCCTCTAGGGCATATTTCCTTCAGTATCCCACTTGCACTAGAGTCAATAATCTAGATTACACAGTAATGATTCTTACACCCATGGAGTCTTGGTGCTGATCATGTTTTGCTCGTGGAAGAGGCTTAGTCAACGGGTCTGCAACATTCAGATCCGTATGTGTCTTGCAAATTTCTATGTCTCCCACCTGGACTAAATCCCGGATGGAATTGAAGCGTCTTTTGATGTGCTTGGTTCTTTTGTGAAATCTAGATTCCTTTGCTAAGGCAATTGCACCAGTATTGTCACAAAAGATTTTCATTGGTCCCGATGCACTAGGATGACACCTAGATCAGATATGAACTCCTTCATCCAGACTCCTTCATTTGCTGCTTCTGAAGCAGCTATGTACTCCGCTTCACACGTAGATCCCGCCACGACACTTTGCTTAGAACTGCACCAACTGACAGCTCCACCGTTCGATGTAAATACGTATCCGGTTTGCGATTTAGAATCGTCTGGATCAGTGTCAAAATTTGCATCAACGTAACCATTTACGATGAGCTCTTTGTCACCTCCATAAACGAGAAACATATCCTTAGTCCTTTTCAGGTATTTCAGGATGTTCTTGACCGCTGTCCAGTGATCCACTCCTGGATTACTTTGGTACCTCCCTGCCAAACTTATAGCAAGGCACACATCAGGTCTGGTACACAGCATTGCATACATGATAGAGCCTATGGCAGAAGCATAGGGAACATCTTTCATCTTCTCTCTATCTTCTGCAGTGGTCGGGCATTGAGTCTTAGTCAATCTCACACCTTGTAGTACAGGCAAGAACCCATTCTTTGCTTGATCCATTTTGAACTTCTTCAAAATTTTCTCAAGGTATGTGCTTTGTGAAAGTCCAATTAAGCGTCTTGATCTATCTCTATAGATCTTAATGCCTAATATATATGCAGCTTCACCGAGGTCTTTCATTGAAAAACTCTTATTCAAGTATCCCTTTATGCTATCCAGAAATTCTATATCATTTCCAATCAGTAATATGTCATCCCCATATAATATCAGAAATGCTACTGAGCTCCCACTCACTTTCTTGTAAATACAGGCTTCTCCAAAAGTCTGTATAAAACCAAATGCTTTGATCACACTATCAAAGCATTTATTCCAACTCCGAGAGGCTTGCACCAGTCCATAAATGGATCGCTGGAGCTTGCACACTTTGTTAGCTCCCTTTGGATCGACAAAACCTTCCGGTTGCATCATATACAACTCTTCTTCCAGAAATCCATTCAGGAATGCAGTTTTTACATCCATTTGCCAAATTTCATAATCATAAAATGCAGCAATTGCTAACATGATTCGGACAGACTTAAGCATCGCTACGGATGAGAAGGTCTCATCGTAGTCAATCCCTTGAACTTGTCAAAAACCTTTCGCAACAAGTCGAGCTTTATAGACAGTAACATTACCGTCAGCGTCAGTCTTCTTCTTGAAGATCCATTTATTTTCAATGGCTTGCCGATCATCGGGCAAGTCAACCAAAGTCCACACTTTGTTCTCATACATGGATCCCATCTCAGATTTCGTGGCCTCAAGCCATTTTGCGGAATCTGGGCTCACCATCGCTTCTTCATAGTTCGTAGGTTCGTCATGGTCTAGTAACATAACCTCCAGAACAGGATTACCGTACCACTCTGGTGCGGATCTTAATCTGGTTGACCTACGAGGTTCAGTAATAACTTGATCTGAAGTTTCATGATCATTATCATTAACTTCCCCACTAATTGGTGTAGGTGTCGCTGAAACTGGTTTCTGTGATGATCTACTTTCCAATAAGGGAGCAGGTACGGTTACCTCATCAAGTTCTACTTTCCTCCCACTCACTTCTTTCGAGAGAAACTCCTTCTCTAGAAAGGATCCATTCTTTGCAACGAATGTCTTGCCTTCGGATCTGTGATAGAAGGTGTACCCAACAGTCTCCTTTGGGTATCCTATGAAGACACATTTCTCCGATTTGGGTTCGAGCTTATCAGGTTGAAGTTTCTTCACATAAGCATCGCAACCCCAAATTTTAAGAAACGACAACTTTGGTTTCTTGCCAAACCATAGTTCATAAGGCGTCGTCTCAACGGATTTCGATGGTGCCCTATTTAGAGTGAATGCAGCCGTCTCTAAAGCATAACCCCAAAACGATAGCGGTAAATCAGTAAGAGACATCATAGATCGCACCATATCTAGTAAAGTACGATTACGATGTTCGGACACACCATTACGCTGTGGTGTTCCGGGTGGCGTGAGTTGCGAAACTATTCCGCATTGTTTCAAATGTAGGCCAAACTCGTAACTCAAATATTCTCCTCCACGATCTGATCGTAGAAACTTTATTTTCTTGTTACGATGATTTTCAACTTCGCTCTGAAATTCTTTGAACCTTTCAAATGTTTCAAACTTATGTTTCATTAAGTAGATATACCCATATCTGCTCAAATCATTTGTGAAGGTGAGAAAATAACGATATCCGCCACGAGCCTCAATATTCATCGGACCACATACATCTGTATGTATGATTTCCAACAAATCAGTTGCTCTCTCCATAGTTTCGGAGAACGGTGTTTTAGTCATCTTGCCCATGAGACACGGTTCGCAAGTACCAAGTGATTCATAATCAAGTGATTCCAAAAGTCCATCAGTATGGAGTTTCTTCATGCGCTTTACACCGATATGACCTAAACGGCAGTGCCACAAATAAGTTGCACTATCATTATCAACTCTGCATCTTTTGGCTTCGACATTATGAATATGTGTGTCACTACTACCGAGATTCATTAAAAATAGACCACTCTTCAAGGGTGCATGACCATAAAAGATATTATTCATATAAATAGAACAACCATTATTCTCTGATTTAAATGAATAACCGTTTCGCATCAAACAAGATCCAGATATAATGATCATGCTCAACGCTGGTGTGACGCCCGGATAATTATACTACAGTAAACCTACGCTGATGATGCCACGTCACCTCTGTTAGTGTTGATAATCTCGCGCTAGTTCAAAACCGGATCAAAATTGAAATTCAAAATATGGCAAACAACAAAAGTTTTCAAAAATTAAAACTAAAATGTTCGGGTTGTTTCAAATAAATCGCAAGCAATTATGGTGGAGAGACCAAGCTTTGATAAAATGTTTAAAGGCTCTAAAGTAATTAAAACAGGAGCTGTGACAATTAATTAAATGCCTTTTAAAAATAATAATAATGCAAAATATTTTAATCAGGTGTCAAACTTTTTGGGGCAGTAGAATAAATTATAACATTAACTTAGGAGTTGTATTTATATTTTATAAAACAGGAATTAAAAGAATAAAATAGAAAAGAAAATATATAAAGAAAAGAAAACAGAAAACAAAACAAAGGTAAAAAAAGAGAGAGCCAACCCCCCCCCCCACTGGGCTCCGTCCCAGCAGGCCACAGCCCCACTGGGCCAAACCACGAGGCCCAGCCGGCCACTCCCCCCCACTCCC
>NC_057802.1:433354294-433376518 GCF_018294505.1 Triticum aestivum
AGCCACTGGCGGCCGGCCTCGCCGCGGCCCTACCTCGTTGGCCGCCGCCCGGTTCCGCCCCTCGGCTGCTGTCGCGGCTTCACGCCGGCGCGCCGACACCCTCGCCAGTTGGGTGCACCCGCGAGGGCCATCGCCCGTTCGGGTTGCGCCCGTAACCCGCACGCCCGCAAAGGCCCCTGGGGCCTATGACAAGCGGGGCCCAGCCCCAGAACGTATAAAAAAAGAATAATAATAATAATAATAATAATAATAATAATAATAATAATAATAATAAGTTAATTAATAAAAATTAATAACTAAATAAAGAAAATAAAAATAAAAATAAAAGTAATTAATTAATTAATTAAGTTAATTAACCCTGTTTAAATTAATCTAATTAATTAGTTAATTTAATTAAATAGTAATTAATTAGATAAACCCTAATTAACCTAAACAGAGAATGACAGGTGGGTCCCATTGGACCCACATGTCAGTTTGACTTAGTCAACCCCTGTTGGCTGCTGATGTCAGCATGACATCATGCTGATGTCATAAATCTAATTTCGAATTAAGTTAAATGATTAATTAAATTCCAGAAATTAGTAAATCTTTAGAAAATCATATCTTTTAAACCGTAGCTCAGATGGAAATACTTTCTACATGAAAGTTGCTCAGAACGACGAGACGAATCCGAATACGTAGTCCGTTCGTCCGCCACGCGTCCCTAGCATAGTGAACCTGCAACATTTCACATCCGGTTCATCTGTCCGAAAACGTGAAACACCGGGGATACTTTCCCGGATGTTTCCCCCCTTCACCGGTATCACCTCATACCGCGTTAGAACACGTCTAGCTCTGCCTGTTGTCCTGTTATGCACTTGCTTGCTATGTATTTACTGTTTCTTCCCCCCTATTCTCTTCAGTAGACCCTGTGACGATGCTGGTGCCCCTGTGGTCGACTACGTCACTGACGACCCCTCCTTGTCTGAGCAACCAGGCAAGCCCCCCCCCCTTGATCACCAGATATCGCCTATTCTTCTCTATACTGCTTGCATTAGAGTAGTGTAGCATGTTACTGCTTTCCGATATCCTATCCTGATGCATAGCCTGTCATTGTTGCTACAGTTGTTACCCTTACCTGCTATCCTACTGCTTAGTATAGGATGCTAGTGTTCCATCAGTGGCCCTACACTCTTGTCCATCTGCCATGCTATACTACTGGGCCGTGATCACTTCGGGAGGTGATCAGGGGTATATACTATATACATTATATACATGACACATGTGGTGACTAAAGTCGGGTCGGCTCGAGGAGTACCCGCAAGTGGTTCTGATGAGGGGGCTGAAAGGACAGGTGGCTCCACCCCGGTAGAGGTGGGCCTGGGTTCCTGACGGCCCCCGACTGTTACTTTGTGGCGGAGCGACAGGGCAGGTTGAGACCACCTAGGAGAGAGGTGGCCCTGGCCCTGGTCGGCGTTCGCAGATACTTAACATGCTTAACGAGATCTTGGTATTTGATCTGAGTCTGGCCATTTGGTCTATACGCACTAACCATCTACGCGGGAGTAGTTATGGGTATCCCGACGTCGTGGTATCAGCCGAAGCTCTTTTGACGTCAGCGACTGAGTGGCGCGCGCCGCATTGGACCGTAAGCTCGCGCTTGTATTAAGGGGGCTAGGTCTGCTTCCGGCCGCGTACGCAACGTGCAGGTGTGCATAGGGCGATGGGCCCAGACCCCTGCGCGCATAGGTTTAGACCGGCGTGCTGACCTCTCTGTTGAGCCTAGGTGGGGCTGCGACGTGTTGATCTTACGAGGCCGGGCATGACCCAGAAAAGTGTGTCCGGCCAAATGGGATCGAGCGTGTTGGGTTATGTGGTGCACCCCTGCAGGGAAGTTTATCTATTCGAATAGCCGTGTCCCTCGGTAAAAGGACGACCCGGAGTTGTACCTTGACCTTATGACAACTAGAACTAGATACTGAATAAAATACACCCTTCCAAGTGCCAGATACAACCCGGTGATTGCTCTCTAACAGGGCGACGAGGAGGGGATCGCCGGGTAGGATTATGCTATGCGATGCTACTTGGAGGACTTCAATCTACTCTCTTCTACATGCTGCAAGATGGAGATGACCAGAAGCGTAGTCTTCGACAGGACTAGCTATCCCCCTTTTATTCTGGCATTCTGCAGTTCAGTCCACTGATATGCCCCTTTACACATATACCCATGCATATGTAGTGTAGCTCCTTGCTTGCGAGTACTTTGGATGAGTACTCACGGTTGCTTCTCTCCCTCTTTTCCCCCTTTCCTTTCTATCTGGTTGTCGCAACCAGATGCTGGAGTCCAGGAGCCAGATGCCACCGTCGACGACGACTCCTACGACACTGGAGGTGCCTACTACTATGTGCAGGCCACTGACGACGACCAGGAGTAGTTAGGAGGATCCCAGGCAGGAGGCCTGTGCCTCGTTCGATCTGTATCCCAGTTTGTGCTAGCCTTCTTAAGGCAACTTGTTTAACTTATGTCTGTACTCAGATATTGTTGCTTCCGCTGACTCGTCTGTGATCGAGCACTTGTATTCGAGCCCTTGAGGCCCATGGCTTGTATTATGATGCTTGTATGACTTATTTATGTTTTAGAGTTGTGTTGTGATATCTTCCCGTGAGTCCCTGATCTTGATCGTACACATTTGCGTGCATGATTAGTGTACGGTCAAATTGGGGGCGTCACAGCTGGCACCAAATAACAATTATTTAGGTCTAATACTAATCCCGAAGGTAGATGTAGAGGTAGCGTGCCGACGGCGATCACATCGACTTTGGAACCATTTCCCACGCGCATCGTCACCTCGTCCTTAGCAAGTGTTCGCTTAATCCGTAGTCCCTGTTTCGAGTTGCAAATATTAGCAACAGAACCAATATCAAATACCCAGGTGCTACTGCGAGCTCTGGTAAGGTACACATCAATAACATGTATATCACATATACCTTTGTTAACCTTGCCATCCTTCTTATCCGCCAAATACTTGGGGCAGTTTCGCTACCAGTGACCAGTCTGCTTGCAGTAGAAGCACTCAGTTTCAAGCTTAGGTCCAGACTTGGGTTTCTTCTCCTAAACTGCAACTTGCTTGCTGTTCTTCTTGAAGTTCCCCTTCTTCTTCCCTTTGCCCTTTTTCTTGAAACTAGTGGTCTTACTGACCATCAACACTTGATGCTCCTTTTTGATTTCTACCTTCGCTGCCTTTAGCATTGCGAAGAGCCAGGGAATTGTCTTATTCATCCCTTGCATGTTATAGTTCATCACGAAGCTCTTGTAGCTTGGTGGCAGTGATTGAAGAATTCTGTCAATAACGCTATCATCCGGAAGATTAACTCCCAGTTGAATCAAGTGATTATTATACCCAAACATTTTGAGTATATGCTCACTGACAGAACTATTCTCTTCCATCTTGCAGCTGTAGAACTTATTGGAGACTTCATATCTCAATCCGGGCATTTGCTTGAAATATTAACTTCAACTCCTGGAACATCTCATATGCTCCATGACGTTCAAAACATCGTTGAAGACCCGGTTCTAAGCCGTAAAGCATGGCACATTGAACTATCGAGTAGTCATCAGCTTTGCTCTGCCAGACGTTCATAACTTCTGGTGTTGCTCTTGCAGGAGGCCTGGCACCCAGCGGTGCTTCCAGGACGTAATTCTTCTGTGCAGCAATGAGGATAATCCTCAAGTTACGGACCCAGTCCGTGTAATTGCTACCATCATCTTTCAACTTTGCTTTCTCAAGGAACGCATTAAAATTCAACGGAACAACAGCACCAGCCATCCATCTACAATTGACATAGACAAGCAAGATACTATCAGGTACTAAGTTCATGATAAATTTAAGTTCTATTAATCATATTACTTAAGAACTCCCACTTAGATAGACATCTCTCTAATCATCTAAGTGATTACGTGATCCAAATCAACTAAACCATAACCGATCATCACGTGAAATGGAGTAGTTTTCAATGGTGAACATCACTATGTTGATCATATCTACTATATGATTCACGCTCGACCCTTCGGTCTCCGTGTTCCGAGGCCATATCTGCATATCCTAGGCTCGTCAAGTTTAACCTGAGTATTCTGCGTGTGCAAAACTGGCTTGCACCCGTTGTAGATGGACGTAGAGCTTATCACACCCGATCATCACGTGGTGTCTGGGCACGACGAACTTTGGCAATGGTGCATACTCAGGGAGAACACTTTTATCTTGAAATTTTAGTGAGAGATCATCTTATAATGCTACCATCAATCAAAGCAAGATAAGATGCATAAAAGATAATCATCACATGCAATCAATATAGTGATATGATATGGCCATCATCATCTTGTGCTTGTGATCTCCATCTCCGAAGCACCGTCATGATCACCATCATCACCGGCTCGACACCTTGATCTCCATCGTAGCATCGTTGTCGTCTCACCAACCATTGCTTTTACGACTATCGCTACCGCTTAGTGATAAAGTAAAACAATTACATGGCGATTTCATTGCATACAATAAAGCGACAACCATATGGCTCTTGCCAGTTGCCGATAACTCGGTTACAACACATGATCATCTCATACAATAAAATATAGCATCATGTCTTGACCATATCACATCACAACATGCCCTGCAAAAACAAGTTAGACGTCCTCTACTTTGTTGTTGCAAGTTTTACGTGGCTGCTACGGGCTTAGCAAGAACCGTTCTTACCTACGCATCAAAACCACAATGCTAGTTTGTCAAGTTGGTGCTGTTTTAACCTTCGCAAGGACCGGGCGTAGCCACACTCGGTTCAACTAAAGTGAGACTTTAAGCAACGAGTGCTCACAACGGTGAAACCAGTCTCGCGTAAGCGTACGCGTAATGTCGGTCCGGGCCGCTTCATCTCACAATACCGCTGAACCAAAGTATGACATGCTGGTAAGCAGTATGACTTATATCGCCCACAACTCACTTGATTTCTACTCGTGCATAACATCAACGCATAATACCAGGCTCGGATGCCACTGTTGGGCAACATAGTAATTTCAAAAAAATTCCTACGAACACGCAAGATCATGGTGATGCATAGCAACGAGAGGGGAGAGTGTTGTCTACGTACCCTCGTGGACCGATAGCGGAAGCGTTAACACAACGCGGTTGCTGTGGTCGTACGTCTTCACGATCCGACCGATCAAGTACCGAACGTACGGCACCTCCGAGTTCAGCACACGTTCAGCTCGATGACTTCCCTCGAACTCCGATCCAGCCGAGTGTTGAGGGAGAGTTTCGTCAGCACGACGGCGTGGTGACGATGATGATGTTCTACCGACGCAGGGCTTCGCCTAAGCTCCGCTACGATATTATCGAGGTATAATATGGTGGAGGGGGCACCGCACACGGCTAAAAGATCGTTGATCAATTGTGTGTCTAGAGGTGCCCCCTGCCCCCGTATATAAAGGTGCAAGGGGGAGGCCGCCGGGCTAGGAGGTAGAGGCGCGCCAGGAGGAGTCCTACTCCTACCGGGAGTAGGACTCCCCCCTTTCCATGTTGGACTAGGAGTGGAAGGGGGAAGAAGTGGAGGGGAGGAAGGAAGGGGGGCACCGCCCCCTTCTCCTTGTCCTATTCGGACTGGGGAGGAAGGGGGGCGCGGCCCTGCCCTGGCCTCCTCTCCTCTCTTCCACCTAGGCCCACTAAGGCCCATTAAGTTACCGGGGGGTTCCGGTAACCTCCCGGTACTCCGGAAAAATCCCGATTTCACCCGGAACACTTCTGATGTCCAAACATAGGCTTCCAATATATCAATCTTTATGTCTCGACCATTTCGAGACTCCTCGTCATGTCCGTGATCACATCCGGGACTCCGAACAACCTTCAGTACATCAAAACATATAAACTCATAATATAACTGTCATCGTAACGTTAAGCGTGCGGACCCTACGGGTTCGAGAACTATGTAGACATGACCGAGACACCTCTCCGGTCAATAACCAATAGCAAAACCTGGATGCTCATATTGGTTCCCACATATTCTACGAAGATCTTTATCGGTCAGACCGCATAACAACATACGTTGTTCCCTTTGTCATCGGTATGTTACTTGCCCGAGATTCGATCGTCGGTATCTCGATACCTAGTTCAATCTCGTTACCGGCAAGTCTCTTTACTCGTTCCGTAATACATCATCCCGCAACTAACTCATTAGCCACAATGCTTGCAAGGCTTAAAGTGATGTGTATTACTGAGTGGGCCCAGAGATACCTCTCCGACAATCGGAGTGACAAATCCTAATCTCGAAATACGCCAACCCAACAAGTACCTTTGGAGACACCTGTAGAGCACCTTTATAATCACCCAGTTACATTGTGACGTTTGGTAGCACACAAAGTGTTCCTCTGGTAAACGGGAGTTGCATAATCTCATAGTCATAGGAACATGTATAAGTCATGAAGAAAGCAATAGCAACATACTAAACGATCGAGTGCTAAGCAAACGGAATGGGTCAAGTCAATCACCTCATTCTCCTAATGAAGTGATCCCGTTAATCAAATGACAACTCATGTCTATGGCTAGGAAACATAACCATCTTTGATTAACGAGCTAGTCAAGTAGAGGCATACTAGTGACACTCTGTTTGTCTATGTATTCACACATGTATTATGTTTCCGGTTAATACAATTCTAGCATGAATAATAAACATTTATCATGATATAAGGAAATAAATAATACTTTATTATTGCCTCTAGGGCATATTTCCTTCACATCGGGCAGGTGATACTGGACGGGTTTAAAGGTGACAAGTACCTAGGCCGTGGCGGGTGCTTGGCATCTTGACAGACGGTGGGAATCAGGTTAGAAACGTCAAGGGTGATGACGCTGCGCTGGCTGTCGGGGTCCGGTAAGGAGATCTAGAACCGTTGAGTAGGGTGTTTGTGGAGCAGCTCCGGTAGGGTGGACTACGGTGTGGGCGAAGCGGATCTGTGGTCGTGGACGAGGGCGTAGGTGAAGCTGCTCCGGTGGTTGGGTTAAGGATGGTATCGACGATGCGGATCTGCGGCCGTGGACAGGGCGTCAGAAGCTGCTCCGGTAGGTTGGATGAGGGTGCGAGGAAGCGGATCTGAGGCCGTGGACTTGTGAGTTGGCAAAGCGGCCCCGGTAGGGTTGAAAATGGTATAGGCGAAGCTACTCTGGTGGGGTTGACGATGGTGTCGGTGAAGTGGCTCCGGTAGGGTTGAGGAAGGTGTCGGCGAAGAGGATCAGAGGCCGTCGACGGGGGCGGCGGTGGGGCGGCTCCGGGGGGGGTGTGGACGAAGCGTCTTCGGTGGGGAGTACGAATGAGCCGCTGCAGATGTGCTGCGGTTGACGAGAGTACCGGCAAAGCAGATCCGGCGCCGTGGACAAGGCCGGCACCGAATGGGATGTGGTACAGTGGTGGATGAGCAGTCTACTTGTTTCTAGGGGAGGTGGGAGGGGTAGATGCGGCCGCAGAAGCAGATCCGGCGAGGTGGACGCTGCTGGCAGTGAATGGGCTCTGGTACGTCGGTGGATGAGTAGTCTAGGGTTTTGAGAGGGGAGGGGAGAAAGGCCGATGAAGTACGAACGGCGTGATGTGAGATGCTCTCGTGATGTGGAGTTAGTCATTTTTGCAGGAGGGGGAGAGGAAATGGGGGTGCCGTGTAGTGGGGGGGGGGACCGGAAGTTACCAAAGCAGCCCCGACCTATTATGTAGATGAGGGTGGTATTGTAACCGTTGGTCTCCATGCACCAAGGACAAAAGGTGAATTTCGCATGCTAAAGACTAAGGTGGCGGAAATTTTAGAAGGAGGCGGGAGATTTTGCCGCCCGCGGGATCGTTCATATCCAGTTTCAACTAAATTTGGACCGTGCTAGCGGGAAGGTCATGCGAGACTGTGTATACGGGGCACACGTCAGCAGTTAATAACTGGTGTGTCCATCCCAAAAAAAGACAATAACTTGGGATGATGCGCCGATAACTTGGACGTTCACACGGGCGCGGCCAAGCCTACAGGTGTAGTGGCGCGTTCACAAAAAAAGGGGATCAAACTCTCAGCCTAAGTATTTCTCGTGTAAATAGATAATTTAGTGCAATTGGTTATTTACTTTAAACATAATTCATTGACGTGTTAGTGTAGAGGCGCACAAAAAGAAATGGATATTGTAGTCCGCTACTTAAAAGTGTTACCTCATATGATTACATAGCCTCCATTTCATAAATGTGACACCCAAGTTTTTATTTGGATTTTTCAAAAGATTTTATTTGACTTGAAGGGAGTGATTTTTTAAAAAAAATTCTTCAAGAGAACTCTCACTCTCAAATATTTTTCTTTATGGCAAAAATTTTATTTGAATTCACCCAAGATCTGCCTTTAACCTGGGGAGTTCTTGCTCTTCATTTGGGCTCAAGACAAAATGTTTTTCATTTGAGAGAATAACTTTTGAAAACCTTTTCTTGAATTTGCACTATGGCTTTTGGAAAGTCCTTTGCCACTTTCAACTATTCCTTCTTGCCATGGCATTAGTGCAAATCCTCTCTCCTAACCCTTCCCTCACCTTTGGATCATGATTTGCATCAAATCCAGCAAGTTGAACCTCCTCATGTGATCATTTCCATTCAAATTCTATTCAAATAAATTTATGTCTTCTCTTATAGCACTTGGAGATTTACAAAGGAACTCCTTTTTCTGTTTTGATTTTTACCACCAAACCTTTTTCCCCTCCTAGTCCTTTGAACCCTCAACCTGGAACCATGAAGATCCACTGGTCTCCAGTTCCAAAATTTCAAACTACATCAGCTGCAAGTTTGGACCAGATTTGCCAAATTTGGTGAAATTCATTCAAAACTTTCTCCAAAAATTCCAAGTAAATTCATGCAGCCCCTGGGTGCTTTGAGTGATCATCTCACCAAGTTACAGCTCCAGAAAAATTTATCTCTTTACCAAAACCTACTGTCGAACACCTGCAATGCTTGGTCACTGTCAAGATTCAGTAAGTTCAGAGTTCAGTCAAGTGGCTGCTGTCGTTTTCTTCAGAAACGGGCGTCGATCTCGCCAGTACCCTCGCGTCGCCTTGCTCCTCGTCCTCGCCCTCTCGTTCCTGCACCGCACGAGTGCGTGGCATCTTGCGGGCGTCGGCGACGAGCAGCAGAAGGTGCGCCGCCCCGTGACCGACGCCGGCGGCGGCTTTGCGGACGCCAGCGGGAGACACGGCGCCGCCGACTCCACCCAGCGCCGCCCAAACCACCGGAGCCCGCCGCGTGGCCTTCCACTCCCTCGAATGCGCTGCCGCTCTCGTCGTGAACCGCAGGGCGCGGAGCACGCTCTCTGCCGCCGTTGAGCCCGTGCGGTCACCTCACCGTGGGCAGACGCCATTACGCCAAGACCAACCCCGTTCAGCTGCAAATCGAGTCCAGTAACATCCACTGATGCTGCTCGACCGCTCAAACCCCCTGCCAACCCACTGCTCCGCCGTAATCGCTCGCCGGAGATTCTCCGTTCACGGCCACCCCGTCGATCTGCCTATAAATAGGGGCCCCGAGCTTCAACTCGAGCACCCACCAGCCCTACACTTCCCCTAGAGCACGCCCAGCCACTGGAAGAGCCGCGAGGGGGTCTCCTTCCTCGACTCCGGCCGCCGCGATCCGCCACGGGATCCAGCCCGATTCGCCCCCGTGTGTGCTCCGCAGCCCCCATTCTCTTGCCAGTAGCTTCTCCTTGCATCACCCGTTCTGACCCGCGCCTCAATTCGTACTTTGCAGCCCTCCACCGGAGTTCCCCAACCTCACCCGAACCGCCGTCCGCCGGAGAAAGTGTCGCCGTCGACGTGGTGCTCCCCGTTGGACGAGTCCACCACCCACCGACGCGGAAGAAGACACTGAAGCTCTTGGTACCCTCTGTTTCTCCTAACTCGCCGTGGTTCGACGCCGGCGTCCACCGCCGTCTTCGGGCGCCGGCGAGCTTTCAAACCTGACATGCGGGCCCCGCGTGTCAGCCTCTGTTTTATTTCCCCGAACCGTTTTCTGTTGGCGCCTTCGGGCAAAATACCTTTTCTCCTTACGCTTGCGCATTCCCAGCCGAAGCGTTTTCTGTTTTCTCAGTTAAAACCCTGGAACTTTTCTGTTTCATTACAGAAAGGTCCCTGGACAGAAACCTTTATAACTTTTTAATGAAAAAGTATTTTTGAGTGATTCTTTTTCTGTCAATCTCCAAATTTTGTCTAGTTTTTTATGGGATTTATTTGAAAAATATTTGGCAAAGTTTCTGTGCATGTGTTGGTTTTCACGTTAGTACCCTGTTTCGTGATTGCCGTAGGTTCCGGGAGAGGGGACGGAGCCGCGAACTTCGCCGAGCTAGACTCCGACTTCTCCGAACCAGGCAAGCATGTTTGAACATTTGATATGGCAGATGTTTTGCATGTTCATGTGAAAGTTTGTGCGTGGCATGTGAGTGTCGATAAATACCTCGTTGCTTGTAAGGCAACGACCCGGTTGTTCCGAAGTTGCGATGACCTCTGATGAGAGGTGGCCTAATCATGTAGTGACATGAAGGGCAGCAAGGTGGTACTGTTGTAGCATGCCAGCCTTGCGTCATCCGACTCTCTTCAATGTTAACGTGGTTGGAGCCACGTTATCGATCTTTTCCCGCATGTTCCAAAGTTGCGATGACCTCTGATGAGAGGTGGCCTAATCATGTGGTGACATGAAGGGCAGCAAGGTGGTACTGTTGTAGCATCCCAGCCTTGTGTCATCCGACTTTTCCGACGTTAACATGGTTGGAGCCGTGTTATCGTCCCTTCCCCTTTCCGTGCTACCACATGTCTCATTGCCAGGATACGGTTTAGTAAGTTGGTAACCTCTTTCCGTGTACACACCAAACAGAGAGGCCGGGATGATGGTACCTTGGCCCAGGATTAAAGCCAGTCATTCGGTCAGGGGGCATGGGTGTTTCCGGTTGGGACCGAGAGGGGGGGCACCCCCTTATAGCGCGCGTATAGAAATTTGATCCCATGCTACGCGAGGTTGTAGCCTCCCCGACTCAGGGTTTTTCCTGAATGTTGCCGAGGGTGATCCCTGGCTTCGGATGGTTAAATTGGGTGTGTACTGGTTAGACGTGTTCCTTCCAGAACACCGTAGACGAAACTTGTCCCCGTGACTACTGAAATCCGTTGGCTGTGGTTAAGTACAAACTCTGCAGAGTCAATTCTTTCCAAATCATCGTATCCATGATCAGTAATGTAGACTTTATATCCAAATCTATCCGTGTGAAAAACTTGCCCCCGGTGAACAAGCTCAAGTGGTAAATTCAATTTCTTTGTTATTCCTGTGGATGGACTAACATTATATTTGTCTCGTGCTTGTGATAAGTTATATTCCCGAACTATTGTATTGTTGTGTTACAATATAAGCCCTTTATGAGACGTCGCGCAGACGTCCGACTGTGGCGTGTACTCGTTTCTCACTTTAAATATAAGCCCTTTATGCGATGCCGCTCAGACGTCCGACTGTGGCATGTACTGTCTTTACTTTCTGTTATAAGCCCTTTATGTCGTGTCGCCCTCGACGCCCGACTGTGGCATTATTATTCTGCATTTTCCGCTCGAGGAGTCTTTCAGACACTCGTTTGGCACCTGTATTTTTATTCCGCATTTTCCTCTCGAGGAGTCTTTCAGACACTCATTTGGCACCTGTATTATTATTCCGCATTTTCCTCTCGAGGAGTCTTTCAGACACTCGTTTGGCACCAGTATTACTATTCTGCAGTTTCCGCTCGAGGCGTCATTCAGACCCTCGCTTGGCACCCAGTATTTATTATCTCTGTGTCTGATCGCACTGGTTAACTTATTCATGTGCTTCATGTTTGCATTTGTTATACCTTATGTCCGAACTGTCTTGCGAGTACTTTCATAGTACTCACCTGGCTTGTTGATTTGGCCAGATGTTGACGAAGGCGATCTCTTGGATGAAGAGTTTGATAGCGCGTCCGACGCCTAGAGGAGTCCCAGTCAGTCCCGCGCGATCCCGGATATTGGTCACTTGTATCGTTTACGCTTCCGCCACCCGCAATAAGTCTTCTCGGGCCTCACTCCGACGCTCGAAGAGTTGTAGTATTCTGGAATCATATCACTCGCCTCGCGGTGATATCTCCACCATCGTCATTATCGTGAGTTAGAAGTTTGCCACCCTATCCGCCGTATTGTTTTATCGGCGTTCTTGTAATAAATTGTTGGGCAGTCTCTGCTCAACTTTGTATTATATTTAGTACTCCTGGTATTTTTCTTCTGTGACCAATGTATTGTCTATCAGTGAGAAGGAATTCTTACTCGCTGGTCCGTAACAGGGATTGGTTTCTCAATAATTATTTTATTGAAAAACCGGTCGTGACAAGCTTGGTATCAGAGCCAGGCTGACTGTAGGAAGCCACTAGGTGCGATCGCTAATCGGTTATTAGCGTCTTTAGTGCTTCTTCAGCATTTTGCAATTGTAGCTATTTTCTGTTGGTCATCATAAAATTTATGACATGACTACTCAGAATTTTTGCCTACTTTTGTAGATGGCTGGCAGCGGCTGTGAGAATCGAGTGTTCACCAACGTGCCCGAGGGGTTTGTCAAGCTCCTCGTCTCCATCACCAAGCTCACGATCGGGCCAGCAGCTCGCCCGGAGTTCACCCTCTATCAGCACAAGCTCAGTGACGACGTGTCTATGCACCAGGCTGTGGTGCAATTCAGGGGAGGACGATCTGCTGCTCGCCATTTCCGTTTTACGGGAAGGGCCATGCCTACGGAGAGGCATGCCATGCAGATGGCTGCCCGTGAGGCGATAGCTCGCCTTCGGGACATCCTTCCTACGATGAAGACTCGTCGCTACCGCTACCTCCCATGCCATGTGCCTTACACCAGCCACTATGCGTTCGCCTGTCATCGGGGAGAGCGAGATGAAGCCATCGAGATGGTTGTGGAGTATCTCAAGGCTCTGGAGGAGTCTTTCGACAACCTCGTAGATGATCTTGTGGCTGCCCGCATGGACTTAGTCCGGGGCGGTCCTGCCAGCAGGAAGGAGCTTCTCCACACGGCGCCGCCTCTGACATTCATCTCGTCTTCAGCCTCGTATGCACCGGCCGTTTTGGCCACTGCTCGCCGTCTGCCTACCACTGAGGAGTTCGACCTAGTCATCGCTCCTATTCCAGTCAGAGCCGCACCGCCTGCCGCACGCGCTCTACCACCAGTCGCCCCCGCACCATCACCGCAGCGCAGCGTCGCACGCCAGGAACCAGCTAGAGAGGAGGAGGTTGATTCTCCTGGACCGCTGAGCCTTGCCATCGGCAAGGGGAAGGAGATCTTCACCATCTCCGACTGAGAGCACCGAGTAGCCGCGTGTTATGCCTGCTTGTATGATGTGTTGTTTTTATCTGTACGCTAGTTTGTATTGGTGTGTTTGCTGTCTTCCGAGTAGTACGCTAGTTTTTAATAACATGTCAGGATTGTGTACGCACAACCTGAGTGCTGTATCTTGTGTTTGCTTTCGCATGTAAGATTTGTGTTAAGCACTTCTTCTCCATGAAAATCATTTGTGTTTCTTGAAAACCTTGAAGCCTTTTTGATTATTGCCTTTGCAAGGGTTTTCCTGCGCTACGCAGTTTTTTTCTCATGGGTTTTGCAAATGATACCCCAGACTGGAAAAATGTCTCACCCTTGGACTCGCTCTATGCCCAATCAGCCAGAAGAGGTTTACGGAACACAGACCAGCAACAATTTCACTCAGGGTCAGTCCAGCCAATAGGACAGCGAAGCGGCACTATCTCAAGTATGCCGTCTCTTCGAGCAAAGCCAGCAACAGCACCAGGAGATGATGAACCATGTCATCAATATGGGAAACCACTGTGAACCCTATCAACCACATTCCAAGTTATCTGAGTTACAGAAGACTCGCCCCTCAACTTTTGCTCACACCGACAGGCCACTGGAAGCCGATGATTGGCTTCGCGAGATTGAAAGGAAACTGATTATCGCTCAATGCTCAGATCATGAGAAGGTGCTTTATGCACCACACTACCTTACTGGAGCAGCCGCAGCATGGTGGGAAAACTTCCTACACATGCACCCCAGGGAACACAACATCACCTGGGAAGAATTCAAGGAAGGCTTCCGTGGGGCACACATTCCCAGGAGCATCCTAAAGATCAAGAAGAGAGAGTTTGATGACCTGAAGCAAAGAGGCATGACCGTCACAGAATACAACGGCCAGTTTACCCAACTGTCTCGTTATGCCTACGACGAGCACATGGCAGAAAACAAGAAGATGGAAAAATTCCTGGACGGCCTGGCACCAGCATTAAGATGCCAACTGATTGTACACACCTTTCCGGATTTTAAGACGCTGGTGGACAAGGCCATCACCCTGGAGAATGAACGCCGTAGTCTGGAAGATATCCGCAAGCAGAAGAGGGACAAGACGACTCTTGCCCGTAGCAACCGAGGCAAGACTGAGGTCCCAAGGACAGACACGAGGAGATCCACGACTACTGAGCCAAGACCCGTCGGACAATTTCATGCCAGAGACAAGGAGTTCACATACCGTCCAGGGGTCACCTGCTATGCTTGTGGTCAACAAGGGCATTATGCTAAACAGTGCCCGAAGCCAAGAGACTCGGCACCCAAGCCGAACAATGGTGGAAACAATCCAGCCCCCAAGCGCAACAACTTCAATCCCAGCAACAACCACAGGAAGGGTCACTTGAACCATGTGACCAGGGAAGAAGCGCAGAATGCCCCAGACATCGTGCTCGGTACGTTCCCTGTCAACACAGTACCTGCCACGGTTTTGTTTGATTCTGGAGCTTCCCATTCGTTCGTTTCGAAAAGTTTTGTTTCGCAACATGGTTTTCCGATACTCCCCTTGGAAAAATCTATGATCATCAAGTCCCCCGGAATCAAGCAAATTGCTCAGGGTTACTGCCAAGGAGTGGTCATTGAGTTCGAAGGACTACCATTCCACGCGAATCTCATTGTGTTGGAAAGTAAAGGACTGGATGTCATTTTAGGAATGGACTGGTTGACCACCAACAAAGGATTCATCGACAGTTTCAATCGGACAGTGATTCTCACTCACCATCACGGCAAGACTATAAGAGTTTCCGCTCAAGAAAGGCCACGATCACAGAAACCAAAGCTGAACAAGATGGACATCGCAGAATTAAGAAAAGTGCCAGTGGTATGCGAGTTCCCTGATGTGTTCCCGGAAGAACTACCAGGCATGCCACCAGACCGAGAGATCGAATTCAGCATCGAACTAGCACCTGGCACCGCTCCCATTTATAAGAAGCCATATAGAATGGCACCCTCAGAATTGGTGGAGTTAAAGAAGCAGATAAAGGAATTATTGGACAAAGGATTTATTCGAGCCAGCTCCTCACCTTGGGGTTCGCCTGTGTTGTTCGCCAAAAAAAAGATAGGACTTTAAGGCTGTGCATAGACTATCGAGCCCTCAATATGGTCACCATCAAAAACAAATATCCGATGCCACGAATAAATGATTTGTTTGACCAGCTCGCACAGGCCAAGGTATTCTCGAAAATTGATTTGCGATCGGGATATCACCAATTGAAGGTACGGACGGAAGATATTCCCAAGACAGCTTTCACTTCCAGATATGGGTTATACGAGTTTACGGTGATGCCGTTTGGACTAACAAACGCCCCCGCATATTTCGTCCACCTCATGAACAAAGTATTCATGAAATTCATGGACAAATTTGTGGTGGTATTCATTGACGACATTCTGGTTTACTCAAGGACATCCAGGAAAGATTTTGGTGGCATGGTATGAAAAGAGATATAGCCACATTCGTTGCTTGTTGCGATTCATGTCAGCGCATCAAGGCCGAGCACCAAAAGCCAGCAGGGCTACTCCAGCCTAACAGGATACCGGAGTGGAAATGGGATGAAATCGGAATGGACTTCATTGTCGGATTACCCCGATCACAGCGTGGGAATGATGCCATATGGGTCATCACAGACCGACTAACCAAGGTTGCACACTTCATTCCCGTGAAAACTACCTACTCCACACAAACACTGGCAAAACTCTATCTCTCCCGTATAGTTTGCTTGCACGGAGTCCCAAAGACTATAATATCTGACCGAGGCACCCAATTCGTCTCCAAATTTTGGGAACACCTACAACAAGCTCTGGGCACACAACTGGCTTTCAGTACAGCATACCACCCTCAGACAGATGGACAAACAGAACGTGTAAACCAAATCCTGGAGGATATGCTAAGAGCCTGTGTGCTCACCTATGGAACCAGTTGGGAAGAGAGTTTGCCGTATGCCGAATTTACGTACAACAACAGTTACCAAGCCAGCATGCAAATGGCACCCTTTGAAGCATTGTACGGACGGAGGTGTCGTACCCCATTGAATTGGTCAGAAACAGGTGACAGCCGTATCTTCGGCCCAGATATGCTTAAGGAGGCCGAGGAAAAAGTTAAACAAATCAGGGACAGACTCAAGACAGCACAGAGCCGACAAAAGAGCTACTATGATCAGAAGCATCGTGAGGTCAGCTTTGAACCTGGTGATTCCGTATACCTCCGAGTATCTCCTATGAGGGGTCTGCAACGGTTCAAAATTAAGGGGAAGCTAGCCCCAAGGTTTATTGGACCATTTTGTGTAAAGGCACGAAGAGGCACAGTAGCCTACCAACTAGACCTCCCCAAGGAGTTGTCAGACGTCCATGACGTATTCCACGTCTCGCAGTTGAGGAAATGTGTGAGTAACCCGGAGAAACATGTACCTCATGAGGACATTGATATGCAACCAGATCTCACCTACAGAGAAAGGCCAGTAAAGATTTTAGAAGAGTCTGAACGGAGGACCCGTCAGAAAACGACAAAAAATTTCAGGGTCCAGTGGAGCAACCACACCGAGGATGAAGCCACATGGGAAAGGGAAGATTTCCTCCGAGCAGAGTATCCATATCTATTTGAGGATCAGCAGAAATCTCAAGGACGAGATTTTTCCTAAGGGGGTAGGTGTTGTGACACCCAAGTTTTTATTTGGATTTTTCAAAAGATTTTATTTGACTTGAAGGGAGTGATTTTAAAAAAAAAATTCTTCAAGAGAACTCTCACTCTCAAATATTTTTCTTTATGGCAAAAATTTTATTTGAATTCACCCAAGATCTGCCTTTGACCTGGGGAGTTCTTGCTCTTCATTTGGGCTCAAGACAAAATGTTTTTCATTTGAGAGAATAACTTTTGAAAACCTTTTCTTGAATTTGCACTATGGCTTTTGGAAAGTCCTTTGCCACTTTCAACTATTCCTTCTTGCCATGGCATTAGTGCAAATCCTCTCTCCTAACCCTTCCCTCACCTTTGGATCATGATTTGCATCAAATCCAGCAAGTTGAACCTCCTCATGTGATCATTTCCATTCAAATTCTATTCAAATAAATTTATGTCTTCTCTTATAGCACTTGGAGATTTACAAAGGAACTCCTTTTTCTGTTTTGATTTTTACCACCAAACCTTTTTCCCCTCCTAGTCCTTTGAACCCTCAACCTGGAACCATGAAGATCCACTGGTCTCCAGTTCCAAAATTTCAAACTACATCAGCTGCAAGTTTGGACCAGATTTGCCAAATTTGGTGAAATTCATTCAAAACTTTCTCCAAAAATTCCAAGTAAATTCATGCAGCCCCTGGGTGCTTTGAGTGATCATCTCACCAAGTTACAGCTCCAGAAAAATTTATCTCTTTACCAAAACCTACTGTCGAACACCTGCAATGCTTGGTCACTGTCAAGATTCAGTAAGTTCAGAGTTCAGTCAAGTGGCTGCTGTCGTTTTCTTCAGAAACGGGCGTCGATCTCGCCAGTACCCTCGCGTCGCCTTGCTCCTCGTCCTCGCACTCTCGTTCCTGCACTGCACGAGTGCCTGGCATCTTGCGGGCATCGGCGACGAGCAGCAGAAGGTGCGCCGCCCCGTGACCGACGCCGGCGGCGGCTTTGCGGACGCCAGCGGGAGACACGGCGCCGCCGACTCCACCCAGCGCCGCCCAAACCACCGGAGCCCGCCGCGTGGCCTTCCACTCCCCCGAATGCGCTGCCGCTCTCGTCGTGAACCGCAGGGCGCGGAGCGCGCTCTCTGCCGCCGTTGAGCCCGTGCGGTCACCTCACCGTGGGCAGACGCCATTACGCCAAGACCAACCCCGTTCAGCTGCAAATCGAGTCCAGTAACATCCACTGATGCTGCTCGACCGCTCAAACCCCCCCCCAGCCCTACACTTCCCCTAGAGCACGCCCAGCCACTGGAAGAGCCGCGAGGGGGTCTCCTTCCTCGACTCCGGCCGCCGCGATCCGCCACGGGATCCAGCCCGATTCGCCCCCGTGTGTGCTCCGCAGCCCCCATTCTCTTGCCAGTAGCTTCTCCTTGCATCACCCGTTCTGACCCGCGCCTCAATTCGTACTTTGCAGCCCTCCACCGGAGTTCCCCAACCTCACCCGAACCGCCGTCCGCCGGAGAAAGTGTCGCCGTCGACGTGGTGCTCCCCGTTGGACGAGTCCACCACCCACCGACGCGGAAGAAGACACTGAAGCTCTTGGTACCCTCCGTTTCTCCTAACTCGCCGTGGTTCGACGCCGGCGTCCACCGCCGTCTTCGGGCGCCGGCGAGCTTTCAAACCTGACATGCGGGCCCCGCGTGTCAGCCTCTGTTTTATTTCCCCGAACCGTTTTCTGTTGGCGCCTTCGGGCAAAATACCTTTTCTCCTTACGCTTGCGCATTCCCAGCCGAAGCGTTTTCTGTTTTCTCAGTTAAAACCCTGGAACTTTTCTGTTTCATTACAGAAAGGTCCCTGGACAGAAACCTTTATAACTTTTTAATGAAAAAGTATTTTTGAGTGATTCTTTTTCTGTCAATCTCCAAATTTTGTCTAGTTTTTTATGGGATTTATTTGAAAAATATTTGGCAAAGTTTCTGTGCATGTGTTGGTTTTCACGTTAGTACCCCGTTTCGTGATTGCCGTAGGTTCCGGGAGAGGGGACGGAGCCGCGAACTTCGCCGAGCTAGACTCCGACTTCTCCGAACCAGGCAAGCATGTTTGAACATTTGATATGGCAGATGTTTTGCATGTTCATGTGAAAGTTTGTGCGTGGCATGTGAGTGTCGATAAATACCTCGTTGCTTGTAAGGCAACGACCCGGTTGTTCCGAAGTTGCGATGACCTCTGATGAGAGGTGGCCTAATCATGTAGTGACATGAAGGGCAGCAAGGTGGTACTGTTGTAGCATGCCAGCCTTGCGTCATCCGACTCTCTTCAACGTTAACGTGGTTGGAGCCACGTTATCGATCTTTTCCCGCATGTTCCAAAGTTGCGATGACCTCTGATGAGAGGTGGCCTAATCATGTGGTGACATGAAGGGCAGCAAGGTGGTACTGTTGTAGCATCCCAGCCTTGTGTCATCCGACTTTTCCGACGTTAACATGGTTGGAGCCGTGTTATCGTCCCTTCCCCTTTCCGTGCTACCACATGTCTCATTGCCAGGATACGGTTTAGTAAGTTGGTAACCTCTTTCCGTGTACACACCAAACAGAGAGGCCGGGATGATGGTACCTTGGCCCAGGATTAAAGCCAGTCATTCGGTCAGGGGGCATGGGTGTTTCCTGTTGGGACCGAGAGGGGGGGCACCCCCTTATAGCGCGCGTATAGAAATTTGATCCCATGCTACGCGAGGTTGTAGCCTCCCCGACTCAGGGTTTTTCCTGAATGTTGCCGAGGGTGATCCCTGGCTTCGGATGGTTAAATTGGGTGTGTACTGGTTAGACGTGTTCCTTCCAGAACACCGTAGACGGAACTAGTCCCCGTGACTACTGAAGTCCGTTGGCTGTGGTTAAGTACAAACTCTGCAGAGTCAATTCTTTCCAAATCATCGTATCCATGATCAGTAATGTAGACTTTATATCCAAATCTATCCGTGTGAAAAACTTGCCCCCGGTGAACAAGCTCAAGTGGTAAATTCAATTTCTTTGTTATTCCTGTGGATGGACTAACATTATATTTGTCTCGTGCTTGTGATAAGTTATATTCCCGAACTATTGTATTGTTGTGTTACAATATAAGCCCTTTATGAGACGTCGCGCAGACGTCCGACTGTGGCGTGTACTCATTTCTCACTTTAAATATAAGCCCTTTATGCGATGCCGCTCAGACGTCCGACTGTGGCATGTACTGTCTTTACTTTCTGTTATAAGCCCTTTATGTCGTGTCGCCCCCGACGCCCGACTGTGGCATTGTTATTCTGCATTTTCCGCTCGAGGAGTCTTTCAGACACTCGTTTGGCACCTGTATTTTTATTCCGCATTTTCCTCTCGAGGAGTCTTTCAGACACTCAATTGGCACCTGTATTATTATTCCGCATTTTCCTCTCGAGGAGTCTTTCAGACACTTGTTTGGCACCAGTATTACTATTCTGCAGTTTTCGCTCGAGGCGTCATTCAGACCCTCGCTTGGCACCCAGTATTTATTATCTCTGTGTCTGATCGCACTGGTTAACTTATTCATGTGCTTCATGTTTGCATTTGTTATACCTTATGTCCGAACTGTCTTGCGAGTACTTTCATAGTACTCACCTGGCTTGTTGATTTGGCCAGATGTTGACGAAGGCGATCTCTTGGATGAAGAGTTTGATAGCGCGTCCGACGCCTAGAGGAGTCCCAGTCAGTCCTGCGCGATCCCGGATATTGGTCACTTGTATCGTTTACGCTTCCGCCACCCGCAATAAGTCTTCTCGGGCCTCACTCCGACGCTCGAAGAGTTGTAGTATTCTGGAATCATATCACTTGCCTCGCGGTGATATCTCCACCATCGTCATTATCGTGAGTTAGAAGCTTGCCACCCTATCCGCCGTATTGTTTTATCGGCGTGCTTGTAATAAATTGTTGGGCAGTCTCTGCTCAACTTTGTATTATATTTAGTACTCCTGGTATTTTTCTTCTGTGACCAATGTATTGTCTATCAGTGAGAAGGATTTCTTCCTCACTGGTCCGTAACAGGGATTGGTTTCTCAATAATTATTTTATTGAAAAACCGGTCGTGACAATAAATTGCGTACCCGTTGAATTCATATATGAATATTACATATATTACTTCATAATAGAACCTTAAATCATCCAAGACTAATGATTTTGAATGCAAGAGTAACAATGGTGCATGTACATGATAGCTACATTGGTTGTTTGAAGAAACATCACTGTAACTTTGGCATGCACAAATGAAAAGGTTTATTTAAATAGAAAAAATGTGATATGTGAGTGTCCAATCTTTATAGCGTTGAATCGATATTGTACCTTTGGCCACGATACGAAGTAGATATTGATTTATGTTCAAGCGATGCACGCCCACGATCGCTAGATAGTGATACGTGAATGAATTGTGCAATCTCTCTCACACGCATACATATCTCATTTCCCTATGGGCATCGGAATCACACACGCGCACTTCATGTATTTCTCACCCTCCGTCAAGGTTAGAATTCGTCTTTCTACCCCGTCCTACAAGTCTCTCACACAGAAACACACACGCTCTCTCTGTTGAACACGCCCACCCCATTAATTCCGCCCACCCACAGCCACTAATGTCTCAAAGTATAATAATGTCTCTCACACATATGCCTAAGGTTAACTCGAGTTCCGGAACCATATGAATACATACAATGGGATTCCAAAAAAGCACCTTTTGTTTTGAGATTTCGCTCTCTCTCTCTCTCCCTCTCTCACACACACACACACACACGCACGCGCGCACACACACATTGTTTCTCGCTTCGTTTTTTCCGGCACTTGCATGCACACAATTTTGTTTATCTTCGTGATGCTTTAAGTATGCCTCGCACAAATGCTATCTACCTATCCCTTAATATAGCTAGATATGTGTCACACAAACTCCTTCTCCCTACTAGCAAGATGCCCATGCGTTGCACCGAACATCAAGATGCATTTGTATGAGTAGTTTATCTTCTCGGAGAAAAGGATGAACGAGGGAATGCCTTATTTGCAAATGCGGAGACGGGTGTGGGTATCTTTTTGCAAAATTTCCACAGTTTCCTTCCTATCCGTCGGGTATAAATCGGATGGCCTATACTGCAGGATGGCAGGAACACCATCATCACCAACTCTGTTTTTTATAAGAGAAGGGATATGTAAGTGTCACTGCCCCCCCC
>NC_057802.1:433376912-433380737 GCF_018294505.1 Triticum aestivum
CGATCTGATCGTAATCTTTCAATTGGTTTCTCTCCTGAAAATTGTGTCTCTGTGCCTTGCTCAGTAGCCCCCTCGATATGTAGACTTCTCGCGCGTGCACAGCTGTAGTGATGATGACGCTGAACCCAGTGTGCCTCGTTTTTACCGGCCTCATGTGATAGTTTTCACCCTGTTTTCTGTTAATTAACAAGGCAACCTTTTCTTTGTTACTACTAGTGAATCCGAAATCATTCGGGGCAGACATAAAATATATCACTTCAACCCAATTATCGCAGTAACTATTTTAAAAGAAACTAGCTAGATGCCCGTGCGTTGCACGGAACATCAAGATGCATTTGTATGAGTAGTTTATCTTGTGAGAGAAAAGGATGAACGAGGGAAGGCCGTATTTGCAAACGTGGAGAGGGGTGTGGGTATATTTTTGCAAAATTGCCATAGTTTTCTTCCTATCCGTTAGATATAAATCCGACGGCATATATTGCAGGATGGCATGCACACCATCATCACCAACTCTGTTTTCTACTCCCTCCGTTCCTAAATATTTGTGTTTTTAGAGATTTCAACAAGTGACTACATATGGAGCAAAATGAGTGAATCTACACTCTAAAATATGTCTACATACACATCCGTATGTGGTAGTCCATTTGAAATCTGAAAAAGACAAATATTTAGGAACGGATGGAGTATAAGAGTAGACATGGAGATATATCTCCAGCATGGTCTACAACAAAAATGTGCTGGACTGGTTAGCTCTGGATGCTCGCAACGCGATGACATGAGTTCGAATTCTGTCTTTAACTTTAGATTTTTATATTATATATTACTTATTTAATATATACTTCTTTCGCTACTGTACTGACAGTGGAACCCACAGAGTACTTAGAATATAAGATTAAGGATGGACTTGTTTCTTTTTAACTTTCTGTACGAAGCTGTAGCCACCCTACAAGTCACGTGTACAATGTACATGCAATTAACTTTTTATAGAGGGACAATCATACACGCAATTAACTCAAATGGATTGGATGTCACTCTATTACTTCCAGCATAAGAGCATCTCCAACGGCAGCCGGCAAATTTCCTCCCGCTTCCTTCCGCGGAGGACGACATCAAACGCCAGCGGCATACATTTTCACAACTCTAACCAACTAGATGAAATTCGTGCAAACACGGACTGATTTCATATAAGCATGAAGGATTTCGTATAAAAATGCCGGATCTTCATATAAACATGATGGATTTCGTTACATTTACATGAACTAAGCGGTGCCACCGGCACTCTTGGTATAATTAATACTCTCTCCGTCTGGAAATACTTGTCCTAGAAATGGATGTATCTAGACTTATTTTAGTTATAGATACATACAGTTTATCCATTCTTAGAACAAAAACTTCCCGCCAGCTGGAGAGGGAGTACATAATCTAAATGGCCGCTAGCGGATCCCTTTGTCTTCCTCATGTCCGGCAGGCACTTTGCGGGGTCGACGAAGGTCCTTAGAAGAGACGAAGAAGAAAAGAAACCACCTGAATGCGCAGTCGTCGCCTCAGCGGTGGCCTTCATGGGACCCAAGTGGCGGCGGCTTCCCGTGTTCTACTTCTTCTCGATGATGCCGACGGACACGGAGAAGCTGGCCACCGACTCGTCGCTGTCCATGCACCCAGCTTCTGTCTCTACCTGCATGGCGCTGCCTCAGGCACGGGAGGCGCGCCCATAGACACGGGAGGTGCGGTACGATGCGGAAGCGACGGCGCCCGTACCGATGTGCTCGCCGCCGTGTCGGCGTGGAGCAACTCACCACTCCTCATCGAGCTGAACTGGAGCAGCGAGTTGCTGAACCACGCGCCTGCTTGGGGCGGCAACTGAATCCGTCGGGCCAAGCGAGGTTGGTGAAGCACCGAGCGGCCTCGCCCGTATCCGGAGGGCTCGGCGGGCCACCCAGCCGGGTAATATGCCAGAGAACGGCTCCTCGGAAGCCATCGGAAGAGTGGAGAAAATGGTGAAGGAGGATATGGGGGAGCGGCGGAGGGGTGCGATTCTTGCCCGCTGTGTGTCTGGCCTCGTGTAAATAGAGGGCGGACGGTAGGAGCTTGGCTGGCGTCTGGCCTCGTTTAAACTGAGGGCGGACGAGAGGAGCTCGGTAGGTGTTGCGTTTAATTCCGGCCCGCTCATGAACGGACGTGTGGCCGGAGTAGGTTTCTCGGTTTGCATGCAGGTTTAATGGAGGGGTTTTATGGAGGCGAGGAGGCGTGTTCAGCCGGGCGTGCAGCGGGCGGCACAGTACTATTCGATTTGACAGCGGGTGGCGCAGTTCCCGATACGGCTTTAATGCAGACGAGCGAGGGAGTAGCGGTTCCCGAAATGTTGAACGGCCAATGCATCCTCCTTCAATTAATGCATGAGGGAAGTAATGGGAGGAGGATCGGGAAAAGAGGCTGCACGATGTGAATGCAACACAGTTTGCCCTCATATAAAGGCGCCCCTCCATTCAAATGCATCTACCACATCGTACGCACCTAAGCATTTGCCTAAGCACCTACACTAAGCACAAAAGAGCTCACTCCAGACCCATGGCGGCGATGCACGCGAGCGGCCAGTGGCTGTGCCAGATGGTCCACGACGTCGGCCTGCGGCATGGCGCCGAGGATCGTCTCCAGACGGTGTTGGAGACCGGCTGGTGGATGGCCGCCGTCGACGCCAACTACGACTCTCAGTTGGACTAGATGATCATTGCCACCACCAACAAGTTCACCGCCCTCAAGAAGCTCGCGGACAACATCGCCGTACTACTCCAGCCCGCGCGTCCGGGCTCCTCGTTGCCTGCCACCCTAATCGGCCTCCATGGCTTGAACCTCTTTCAAGCACTAGTGGCCCTGCGACTGCCCGCCGACGCCACGAAGAATGTCCACTTGGAGGTCGCGCTCGCCGCGAGGCACCTCGCCCTGCAAGAATTCGTCGACCTACACATCCTCGTGTACGAGCAAATCGTGTACATAGGTGTCTAGAAGGCCAGTGAGGACACTACAACGTTGGCCTTCCTCAACCGGCTGGAAGCCTTGGATGCCTTTGCTGAGAAGCACCTCGACCTCGCCACAAAAGCCGCCGCTCCTTAGCCGCCAGTCGGTGGCCTGGCGCACTAAGTTGAGGAGGAGGAGGTCGTACGTTGATGGATGCATCTTTCTTCTTGCCTTCTGTAACCACCACTGCGATCGCATCATCATCGTGGCCTTAATTCTTATTGTGCTGTTGCATTCTCGTTCCAGTCAATACCAACATGTGCGATCCCTTTGCTTAATTATATGCATCACTGTAACTAGTACTCCATCCGTCAATTTATAAGTTGTGCTTACCTTTTCCATCAACTTCGTGCAATGCGCGGGCATCTTGCTAGAAACACTAAAACATGTCGGACCGCGTGTGACCAAACCGACGATGCGCCAACCTGGCTACTATGTACCCTACTTATCTGGCGGAAATAGGCCCGCCCTAGCGTTTCCAATCGTTATTTCTATATATCGATCGTGCCAAGGAGCAGAACCAAAATGTTACAATTTATACATGTTTCTCTACTCCTACTCCTATAAAAGACTCAGTTGGTGATGGTGGTGTGTCTGCCATCCGTCGTTTCTGACCATTAGATCTGCATCTAACGGCTGTGAGGTAAGTTGTGGCATTTTTGCAACAATAGCCCACTTCTCTGCTCCAATTTGCAGAAAACCCCTTATTATCTTGAAAGCAACCACATCCCTCCCTCACCTCATCAAAACAGCCTGAGAAATATATACTCCTATAAAAGACTCAGTTGGTGATGGTGGTGTGTCTGCCAT
>NC_057802.1:433380747-433404964 GCF_018294505.1 Triticum aestivum
AAATATATACTCCTATAAAAGACTTAGTTGGTGATGGTGGTGTGTCTGCCATCCGTCGTTTCTGACCATTAGATCTGCATCTAACGGCTATGAGGTAAGTTGTGGCATTTTTGCAACAATAGCCCACTTCTCTGCTCCAGTTTGCAGAAAACCCCTTATTATCTTGAAAGCAACCACATCCCTCCCTCACCTCATCAAACCAGCCTGAGAAATATATTTTGAGTGAAAAGTACTCCCTTCGTTCCTAAATATTTGTCTTTCTAGAGATTTCAATAAGTGACTACATACAGAGCAAAATGAGTGAATCTACACTTCAAAATATGTCTATATAAGCCGTATGTGATAGTCCATTTGAAATCTCTAAAAAGTCAAATATTTAGGAACGGAGGGAGTAATATATTAGGAGTATATCGAAACAAGAGTGATTTCTTTCAAGTTTGTGAACAACTACTACTATTCTACTACTTTGGATCCGTCGCAACGCACTGGCACATTGCTAGTAAAAGGAAAAGGCATGCCGCGTTCGCGTCGCACTCCCCCCCCCCCCACACACACACACACACGCCCGGGAATCGGGAGTACTCCATGGCCCGTCCGGCACGACACATAGCTTAGGGAAGGCGTGCTGCCTAGCATTTTCACTTTCATGTGGGACCGCCGTTGAGCAAACCGACTATTGGCAAACGGCACCCCGCCCGCCGCCGGTTTGGAAAACAGAAACGAGGGGAAGATCTAGCTGTAGCACGGAAGCCAAGAAATTTGCTGTCAGATGGGGCTCGTTGATAGAGTAGGAGCATTCCGTACTACTCTACTCCTACTAGTACCAAGTTTGTACTATACAACTAGTACTACCACTATACAACTAGTAGGTACGTGCACGGCACAGCATCGTAGGAACAAAAAAGGGAAGATCTTGTTTTGGGTGATTTATCTTTTTTCTGTCAACGTAGTATGAATAATATGATGTGGGGGCACCCATGAAGCTTATGTGGCTTGGTTGCATGGCTAGCAAAGGTTAGAGAAAAATAAATAGATAATGTGTTTAGAGTGCACTCCACTAAACAAATATACTTTGGATCCATTGCAACGGGCCGACACATCTATATCTATACCCCCTATATAGTGTGTGAATAACTTTGAAAGTTGGTTGTTGGATGAAGCCAATCTGACGGTACAAAGATGGAAAATCCGAGCACTACTGGCCGTTGGATATCATCTACATTCCACCAGATTCTGCCACATGTAGAATCTAGAAGACTCCATGGTTGAACTTCATTCATGACTAACTTTGCCACAACTAAGCTTAGGCAAAGTGTGTCTGAAACAAAAAATGTGGCTAAAAAAATGGCCACCAGAAGTGTGGCAAGATTTGGCAAGAAGTTGAGTCTATGACATGTGGACCATGTAGCTAGAAAAGTGTGGCAAGCCACAAGTGTAGCAATGAACCAAACACATGCCTGGTGTGTTTGGTAGGGTGTATGAAGGGTGCATGATCCCAAGAGTTCCCTTCTCTACCCATTTTTTGGTGTTTGGTAGAGTGTATGGAGGGTGCATGAGTCCACACTAGATTAGCACAAATACACTAGAAGCATGCATGAAGAGAGCATACATGAAGAGGGGTGTTGAGTTGAGCGTCCATGAAGAGGGAACAACTATGCTGAGACGAGAACGCAACCAAACACACTTGTGGCATGCCTAAGCTTAGGCGTGGCAACCTTAGGCTGCAAACCAAACCATAACTTTGAAAGTTGGTCGTTGGATGAAGCCAATCCGACGGTACAAAGATGGCAAATCCGAGCACTACTGGCCGTTGGATATCATCTACATTCCACCAAATCTAGAAGACTCCACATGTAGAAGCATAATGCACAAACCACCAGAATCTCATGCGTGCAATGCACGTGTACCTTACTAGCAATTGGTAGTAGTAAGAAACAAATTCCGGGTTTGGCACGAGCTCGTACTGCGGAAGCACCACCAGGCCTGCCGCAGGAGTTACATTTCCCTCTCCGGGCCCACGGGACCAAACTTCAGTGGCTTAGTGCCCGGTCTATGAGTCAATGACATGCGGACCTTCAATGCGGCTGGCCCACATGTCATTCTCATGCTGGTGGTGTGGTTCGCGACTCACTCATTCGATATGAACCGACCGGTGGTGGTGTGGCCGTGGCGAGGGTGCCACAGCTGGGCGTCGGGGCGTTACGAGGCGTAGATGGCCACACCGGTGGGTACTACCTGTAGTACAGAAGTACTCCAGCTGAGGATTGATGCCCGGGACGAAATGTGTCACAACCCCTGGATGAAAATTCGATGGTGCGGGACGTGTGGTGTCATGGGTTCGTGCGGCGTCGTGGGAATCGCGTGTGGCTATGGTATAAACTTGATGCTCGCCGCATTTAAGGTGGCCCACATGTCATGCACACAAAGGCAGAGGGGCGGTGCGGCCGAGAGGGGTGAGACGCGCGTCGGGGGATGTGGTGCCGTGGGTTGGAGCGGCGTCGTGGGAATCGCGAGTGGCAGTGGATGAAACGTGATGGTCGCCGTAGTTGAACTTCCATGGACAAGCTATCATGTCTACTGACACATGCATTGCATACCGATCACTGGAAGGAGCAGTAGAGAAAGCTAGGCGGATAAATAGTTCCTTATAGTCAAGCGGACCCACGCTACTACTTGTTCCAAAGACATGCACACCATCGAAATAGTCCATCTATATCAATATACATAGAGAGGGAGTATTTTTTTTACAAGAGAGGAAATAGTTCGTTCATCCATAATGCCCTGCTGCTAGTGCATCATCTTCTTCTTCTTCTTCTTCTTCTTGTTCTCATTTTCTGTGGGAGACGGCTTCGCAACAAGCTCTCTGGACCTTGCAGCTATCTCGAAACTCACACGGGCATCGAGGGCAGCATATTTTATCCGCTCGTACGTCAAGGGATAATTCTCCCATCCAGACGACCTTAATGCCAGTGTCTCATCACCCTTCTGAAGATTTGTTCCTAGCACAAAATTTGCTACGTCGAATAGGAATGGTGTCGGTTTATCACAATCTTCTACAGGAATTTTTATTCTGGTTTGTTGGTCAGCGATGCTTTTCAAATCAAGGTTGTACGGCTCCAACTTCTGTTTGTCCCCTGCGATGACTGCCCCACAGAAGTATATGTCCTCCCGAGAGAAGAAATTATGAAGCTCACCTAGTATGGAGGGCGTGTGTATGATGTGGTACACCAAAACATCATCTTCGAGGCATAGCTGAAGGACAGCGGCGCGTTGGATCTTCCCAGTGGCACGCTCCGTGTACTCTGCGTCGAGACCGATGACATTCATCTCCACCTTTTGGAGGGAGTTGGATACATTGTTGACCCACTTCCGAACAACCCTTGAGTGGTCGGTGACTGTGGCAACTATGCTCAACGAGCCTTCGACGAGGACATGTTGGATGCTAAAAACCTGCATCTCGATCTCTTTCGCCATTTGGAACCACAGGACCGGAGGGCTATGGTTTGGAGAATTAGGATTAGATGGCTAGTCTAACTGAAGAAGATGATTATTTATAGGGGCTTCGGAATTACTCCAGGACGATGTGAAGAGGTTAAAACGATGTGAATTCAGTGTGGTTTGGATGCAAATGAAGATCAAGGAGTAGTGAAAAAGCCGAGGAAAATCGGTTCCCGATGGAGAAGTAAATGGGAGAAGTTATGCGCATGCATGAGGAGAGGTGCGGTGGTTTGACTGCTGCATGCAATGGATTGGACGGGCTCTTCGGTTGCCTTTTCTCTATCCCACGCGCACAGAGTGGCCCACTTGCATGCTGCAGTTTATTGGCTGGAGTCTGGCTGCAGCTGCTCATGCGTACGCTAATTAATGCTGTGAATGCGGGGCATGGAAGGAAATGGGTGCATGCAAAAGGGTATATACGCAGACTAATTAGAGAAATACTGAAAAAAATTATGCGCAGACAAAAGAGGACCGGAGGGAGTACTACTCATGTTCCTACTACGGTTAAGGAATATGCGGTTATCCTCAAAAAGAAAAGTCCTTCTTCGCGCTTCCGCATGCACGAGAATTTGGTTCTGATCGCAATATGGATGATAGCTGGAGGATGAAGTGAACCCAGAGGCATGCTAGCACCGGAGTGTACTCATGTTCCTACTAATCCTACTACTAGTAGTAGTACAACTGTGGTACACTTGATGGTCAAAATACTATTATTCATCCGGTCCTCACAGTGAAGTGACAAGACCCTGCGCCTGAGGTGACACCAGTCCAGGCGGCGTGTCCGGGTTACCAAAGTCAGCCTCACCTTGTGCACTGTGCAGTCACTGTCACCGCCGCTGTATAGCATGCCTCGCCTCGTCTCCCTCTCCCCTAGCACCACTCCATCTCCATCTCTGTCTCGCCGGAGATCCTGAGTTCACTCTTCATTATCTCACTGTGCCCCCGCATACCCTCGCCTCGCTCACCTCCCCCAGTACCCCTATTCCATCGCTAGCCGCTCCAGCACCGACAGCCTTCTCCCTCGTAAATCAAGCCCCCAAAACCCCACCTTCAAAACTCCACCATGGCCGAACGTGAACCGTGCAGGATCCATATGAGCCACGATTGGAGCAATCTCCCCAGTGACGTCCTCGACCTCTGTTGTTCGTGTATGGATATGTTGAGCGCCATGCGGCTGGCTGCATGCTCAAGGGGCATGCACACGGCCATCATCAAAGCGAGGCCAAAGCTTTTCAAGACACCCTGCTTGCTACTATCTAGTCTTGCGAGATTGGCTCACCACGATACGGCGGTGTACATAATGCCCCTCGACTTCAATCCGATCTCCATTAGCCGAAACTTCTTTGCAGGTATGTAGTGGGTCGCCGTACATCATTTCCCTCGACTTCAATCCGATCACCATCGCCCAAAACTTCTTGGCAGGTATGTACTGGGTCGGCAAGAACTCCCACTGGATGGCTGCCTTCAGAGAAGACGGTAAAAAGTTGGTGCTCGTGAACTTCCAGACCTCCCATGAGATTATCCTTCCTCCGTTGGATTATATAGAGTTTTACCATCGCGGTCCTAGTCATCTAGATTACCATGTCAGTTGGACGGACCTTGTTTTGCAGAAGATTGTAATCTGCCAACTGCCCACACGACATGTGGATTACACAGACTTCAAGCTAATTGCCTTGTTCGACCGCGGACTCGCCTATCTTTACGCCGGTGCCTTCTTTAGCTGGAGACAACTCAGCTCGCAGTGGATCATCGTCAAAGCTGATACACACTTCTGTGATGCTATTGAACACAATGGCATCATCTACGCGATCGACAAAGTAGATGGCACCACGTACTGCTGGGACGGCGCGTGTAAGTTGTTTCCGTCTCATGTTAATGATACTGTTTGAACTTTTTGTGATGATTGGCATATCCCTGTTTGAGCAGAATTTGAGTAGAACTATGGCAATGTATTAGAGACGCCGTAAATCAGCTATATTTGGAATGAGTTAATTCATGTGATTGTGATCATGTCATTACAGCCAATTTGTACCCCTGAATAATCAAACGGTTAGGAATATATGGATATTCTCCTTATTTTATAGTAATCTATATACTACTACTAAATATGAGTGTGTATCAATCGCCATGTTAGTTTCCTCATTTTCATGATGTGGAAACATGCACCACACTGTTGGTTTCATCTAACCATACATTAGGGAAGTAAATGTGCATATGGAGAACTCTATATTTGGAAGTAGTGAAATCCTGTAATGCTTACCATGTGTACATACCTATATTCGCCCTTCAGCAATCAATGGCTAGAATAATATCCTCACAAAAAATTGCCCATAGAACACGAGTATATAACAATGCATGGTCTGTTAGTTACCTTGAAGAATTTGTTTGTGAGGAAAGAACATGATTCCATAACATGCATGACATGGTAGTTTCCTGTGAAGAATCGACTGTGAGATAACATGAGTATAACCATGCATGGCACTTCTATATTTTCGAACCCAGTATACATTTCCCTGTATTTTCCTCCCAGTTCCAACAGGGACATAGCAATGCTGTTTCTTGCATTATCCTACTCATACTCTGAACAATGCTGATCTTACATTAACAATGTCTGTCCTTTTTGATATGATGAAGTGCCCTACAGTTACTGCCCTTTGTAATCACACCACCTTTGCCAAAAACAGGGAAGCACAACTGGTTCCTCGCTCGATCAGACGACGGCAAAAGACTGATGATCATTCGGACACATGAGCCGGAAAAGTTATATTGCAAAAACCCCACTGTATACAAGCACCATGAAATACGTGAGTATCCGGATAGTGGCTGTTACGTCTATGAGCAGGATACCAGCTTGTTGGGGCCTTCAGGATTTTTTAGTTGGAGGCGGGTAAACAGCCTTGGTTCAAACTCTCTGTTTCTCGGACTCAATTATCCGATTAACCAGGAGATCACCGTTGGCAAGGACCTTGATGGTAGAGAGGCTATGTTTGCTATGGAAAACTATGTCTACACAGCAAGCCCTAGGAGTTCAGGACCAAACTCCCCTGATTGTCAATGATACAGCCTGCAGCCAAAAGAAGGTGAGAATGACAAAGGCATCCGGATTCACTTTGATCCTTGGATGTCTCAATTACGACAGGCAGTGATGTGGTTCAAGCCTTCAGGTTGATAGGTAATTGGGCTGTTGCGTCGAAAGGGTGGAGTATTGGTGTCTTCGGATCATTGGTCGCTGAAGCGGGCCTGCAAATTATGATGGTGTTGGATCATCTCTTCGAATGACTTTGTTGTCTTTGCTGCTTGTTTTGGATGGGTAGTTCTTTCTTTTGTTATGCATATTCCTTGTCATTTGGTCATCCTAGTCTATGCCACTCTTACTATGTAATAGTTGGCTCTGTTTAGAATGTCATTCTCGTCTGGGTCACGAGAGTCTGAGCACTGCAGATAGGTGCATTTTGGTGGTGTAGCAAGACTTCTTATGAACTATCATGTCTTGTTGTTTATGTCAGTAGTAGTCACTAGTCAGTGTTTGAATGTTGTATATATCGTCGTTTCGAACTATTTATTGTCTCGAACTATTGGTGGGCTAAATGAGGGCATCACCATTCTCCAGTGTTCAGAGTGTATCTCATTTTTTCAAGTTATATAATTTGAGCTCAGTGTCTTTTCGATGATGTACACTTGTTTGGGCCAGTGAGGTGTCGTTGAATATGGGCCGAGTAGTAACGCAATGCCAAATAGGTCAATTATGACTCTCAGGCCGGGCTCTCAAAAGATCCTCAAAAAAAGGCCGGGCTCTCCAAAAAAGAAAGAATAAGGACTCTTAGGCCGACATGTGGGCGCCACCGGTGTTTTCGTGCGCTTGCGCGCCGAGAGCATATTGGCGCCTGTTCGAAATTCAAGCTACCTTTTCATCCCCAATCTCCCGCCCCTCCCCCACCTCTGGAATCTCGATTCCTACTCCAGTTCCCCCAAATCCCCCTCCTGTACTCCCTGTACTCAAGCTCACTATCATGTCGCCGGTCAACGCGGATCTCCGAGCAGGAGATCCTGAGATCCATCCTGCCTTCGGTCGCTGCGTGCTGTCGCTCAACAGTGCCATGGCGGTGCTTGACGACCAGTTTGCTAGCAAAGCGCTGATGGTAACCATCAACGGCGACCGGCCTCCCGTCTCGCCGGACGACCTTGTCAAAGCTCTTGGCATTGCACATGGCATCCAAATAAGTGACTTGATCATCGAAGTCTGTCCGCCACCGGCTGATTTCTTCGTCAGGTTCCGGACAACTTTCGACTACAGTCGTGTGTTCGAATCTTCTCGGCGTTTGTTCTGTGATGGCGCGCTGGTGAGCTTTGATCGGTGGCACCCAGGATGGGGCTCGGTGCCCTCTGAGCTTGAGTTATTCACAAAGCTTACCTTCCACGGCATGCCTCGACGTGCTTCAAACAGCGAGTCCATGAATGAGCTTATCAACGACCTTGGAGGTGAGCTCGTAAGTATGTTTGTTCCTCCAGACAGCTGGGCTCTGACGGTTATGGCATGGATGAAGAAGTCGTCCACCATACCGAAGGTGATTGGTGTTTAGATACCGGTGCAGGGACCGGGGTTGTACTATTCGTCGCCACCAAGGCCGTCGCGAACCATGTTAGGGATGTACCTGTATTGAGTGTTCGTGCATGTCGAAGAAGTGGTCAATCCATCAATCGCCGCTGGTGCCAGGGTCCGTCGACGCCGTCCATTGCAGGAGTCAACGTCAGAATTTCCCCGTGTTGCTCGGAACAATGGATGGCAAAGGGCCTACTCCATCGTGCGGCGGAGGCCACTGCTTCTTTGGGAGAAGAGGTAGGGCTGGCTGCCTGGATGTGCTCTAATTTGAGGTAACAACTGAATCTTGTCAGATACTAGTTAAATCCGAGCTATGGGTGTGAAGCACTGATGTGCCAGTACATTTGATTGTGACTTGTTCTAATTTTGTACCTGAACTTTTTTTAGAAAGGGTTGGACGTCAACTTAATGCGCTAGCAGAAATTATTGTGTTGTCTGTCTGTTTTCTTTGCACAACATTCAAGATATTTCCCTGTCATTGATAAAGACGATGAACCGTTATGTACGAGTTCGTTGGTTTCAACATAGCCCTACCCGTAGCGATCCACTGCTTCCATCCTGATTGTTCCGCCTGCGTGAAATTTTTGTATGCAAGTTCAGTGTGCTATGGTGTTCTATATGATTGTGTCAACTATATAAGTTTTTACTGAGCATCAGCAATGCATATGGCTGAAAGATGTATTTACGAGCATCGACCGATGGGTCTCTCTCTCACACACACACACACATGCACACACGCACAAGTGGGACCCGTTGAATTATTTCTTTGCTCCTGACAGCTTTTAATTAGGTTCCACTGTAATCTAACTTTTTTCTTAAGTTATTAATTGAGCTCAGTGACTTCAAAAAGTTGTATAGAAGCCTTGTTTGGGCCTTTCCGGCGTCGCTGAATGCGGGCTGAGTAGCCATGTTAGGTTGTACTGTACTGCACAGGCCTTTTTTTCAACATCAGCAATGCAACTGGGCCGACAGTTGTACACAATATCCGGGTCAACTTGTTATTCTCCGCCCCGCTGGGCTGCAAACTTTCCTAGGAGGTATGCATTAGGCTTAACAAGAAAATGGATTTTAAGAAATAATAAATGGGATGTAATTATAATAACTACGTAGTAACTTAAAAAAATGCACCAAACGTGTAATTAGTTTAAAAATATATTATTTTCGGAATTTGAAAATTTTAATTTCATTACTTGTTGCGTGCGCAATATTTTGTTGGATTTTAACGTAATACAACTTTATTTTGAAATTATATTTAATCTGACTAGAAATTTCGGATAAAAACATTTCGGATCCCATAAAAATGTGGGAATTTTTTTTGAATTCTGTTTTGAGCGGTTGGTTGAAATTATTAATCGTTGTCCTATCTAGAAAATGGGCTGTACTTTTAACAAACAATAAATGGGATGTAGTAAATTCCGTTAGAATTAAAAAATGGGTTGTACATTCTTAGAAATTGCAAATGGGCTATATGTTCTCTGCCACTAACTTGTGGGCCTTCTAAGTTGACGCGTCCCCCTAAAAAAAACTAAGTTGACGCGTATGCAAGGCTTTGTCAACAACACATGATTCTGGCAGCTGTGGCCGTTGGATGTCCATCCAACGGATGTCGTGCTTCTTCTTCAATCTCGGATATTCTTGCTTCAGCCGCCCAAAAAATGATTCCTCCCCCTGACATCTGCGGCGCACCGTTTCGGAGGCTGACCTGTGGGCCGACTAAGTTGAGATCTACCAAGGGCTTTGTCAACTTAGTCAATATAAACGATTCTAGCTGCAGTGACCGTATGATGTCCAACCAACGGCCGTAGTGCCTCTTCAACCTCTGGTCTTCTTGCTCCAGCCGCTTAAAGCAGCGCCGGTCGTGTCGCGTGCTCCTGCCTCCCGTGGCCGGCTGTGATGCAGCGGAGGCCTCACCGCCCCCTACTACTCCCACCGCTGGCTAGGCCATCCCTCTACTCACCCACACCCCCTGTTATTCCGTGGGGACGGCAGCCTCACACCGCAGCCAAACCAGTGAACCCTCGTACTCCTCTCCGCGCGGGCTTCCACTGCCGCGTCTTCCCCGGCTCCGCGTCGTCCCCTTCCTAGGCCTCGCCGTCGTCCACCGCCCTGGTGCTCTTGGCGCGGCGTGGTCAATGTGGTCAAGGAACGGCTTCCATCGGACGTGGACTGCACGTGGAGAGGCTGACAGCTGGGTCCACGACGGCAGCAAGGAAGTGCCTCCTTATTACGCGGAAAATAATGATTCCTCCACCTGACAGCAGGGACCCACCAGACGGGCCACCGTATTTCGCGAAAAAAATGTTTCCCCCTGACTGCTGGGACCCACCGGACGGGCCACCGTATTGCGCGAAAAAACGTTCCCCTGGCTATCTGCTCGGGCCCACCGGAAGTGCCTCCTTATTACGCACAAAAAATGAATACTCCCCCTGCTGGTTGGGACCCACCTTGGTGGGAGGCTGACTTGTCGGCCTACTAAGTTGACGGGGACGGAGTGCTTTGTCAACTTAGTCAATATGAACGATTCTAGCTCCAGTGACCGTACGATGTCCATCCAACGGCCATAGTGCTTCTTCAACCTCTCGTCTTGTTGCTCCAGCCGCCCAAAGCAGCGCCGGTCGTGCCGCATGCTAGCCGGCTGTGCTGCCGCGGAGGCCTCACCGCCCCCTACTATTCCCACCGCTGGCCAGGCCATCCCTCTACTCACCCACACCCCTTGTTATTCTGCGGCGACGGCAGCCTCACACCGCAGCGAACTAGTGAACCCTCGTACTCCTCTATGCGTGGGCATCCACTGCCGCGTCTTCCCCGGCTCCGCGTCGTCCCCTTCCTAGGCCTCGCCTTCGTCCACCGACCTGGTGCTCTTGGCGCGGCGTGGTCAAGGAATGGCTTCCATCGGACGTGGACTGTACGTGGAGAGGCTGACAGCTGGGTCCACGGTCGCAGCAAGGAAGTGCCTCCTTATTACACGCAAAATAATTATTCCTCCACCTGACAGCGGGGACCCACCGGACGGGCCACCGTATTTCGCAAAAAAAATGTTTCCCCCTGACTGCTGGGACCCACCAGCTACATCTTCGCATGCAAGGAAGTGCGTCCGGGCAAAAAAACGATTCGCCCCCCTGACTGCTGGGACCCACCAGCTACATCTTCGCAGGCAAGGAAGTGCCTGATAGTCGGGACCCACCTGGTCGAAGCGTACGTAGCGTTGTCATTCTGCTCGCGAACGTGTACGTACATACTGGTCGATGTAGAGGCGCGCACGTGTCGTAGTAGAGGCGCGCACGTAGCATGTACATGTACATACAGCGGCAAGTGTGCAAGAAAGAAAATACGGCCACGTACGTACATACGGGCAGGGTCTCGAACGCCTACTCGTGCATACGTATGGCCAGGGCTCGTGTACATGGCTGGGTCGGAACGGAGAAACTACGTCGTCGTGTTCATGGGGAGCCAACCGGCTGGGTCGGAACGGAATGCATCGTCGTGTTCATCGGGAGGGCTTGGACGGAACAGCCGATGGAAACGAGGCCTGGTGTACCACAGAACAGAGGAAACGGCCTTGTGTTCGATCGGCCATGTTCGAAACGGGATCCTGTTCATCGGGAGGGGTTTGGCGTACCGCAAAACGGAGGAAACGGACCTCCTACGGTCGAAACGAGGGTCATGTTCATCGGGAGGGGTGTGGCGTACCACAAAACGGAGGAAACGGACTTGTGTTGGAGCGCTACGGTCGAAACGGGGGTCCTGTTCATCGGGAGGGGTGTGGCGTACCGCAAAACGGGACTCCACAGGATATTGTTCATCTCCACCGTCGACCCCCTCCAGCCTCCACGGGCTACTGTTCATCCACTGTCGACCTCCTCCAGCCTCCACCTGCGACTGTTCATCCACAGGCTCCTGTTCATCCAGCCTCCACCGTGTGCTACTCCACCGGCTACTGTTCAACCAGCCCTCTCCACGGGCTCCTGTTCAACCACCCCTCCACGGGCTACTGTTCATCCAGCCCTCCACCGTCTACTGTTCATCCTACCCTCCACGGGGTGGTCCTGTTCATCCAGCCCTCCACGTGGTCCTGTTCATCCAGCCCCAACCGGCTCGATCGACCAGGGTCCTATTCATCCAGAGGCAACACCACGGGGTCCTGTTCATCCACCCCCACCGAGAACTATTCATCCACCCCCCCAGCAACGCTCACTGTTCATCCAGAGGCAACACCACGGGGTCCTGTTCATCCACCCCCACCGGGAACTGTTCATCTAAACCCCCCCGGCAACGCTCACTATTCATCCAGAGGCAGCATCGATCGGCTTCAGTTAGCAGCAGTAGCGAAGGAATCGCTCGATCGGGTTCAGTTAACAGCCATCGATCGATCGCTCGGGTTCAGTAATGCGTAGCCTGCAGTGCAATCACTCGGGTTCAGTTGGAGGCCAACGGCTCGCTTGGGTTCAGTTAGAGCCCAACGCCTCGCACCCACGCGCGTGCGTGTACGAGAGAAACGTGCATCGCTCGGCCCTGACCACCCACCGTAACCGGGAACACCCTGATATTTTCCTCGCCCTCGCTTCTACCACGGTTTTTTCCATCATGGACGGCCCAAAGAATGTCATGCAGCCGCGTCTCCGGCCCGCCCAAGACGAAAAGCCCATTTTCTGTCATGATTTTTTGTCATAGAAGTAGGACCCCACCACATCTATGATGATACTGGGTTTTGTCACAATTATCGTCATAGAAGTCTCATAAGTATGACAGAAAAAATTCGTTCGGCCCAAAATGTCACGGATGTGTCTTTTTTTTGTAGTGCAATCTGCGCGCCGGACACCTCGTCATTGAAGCCTGGTTCGGGGGCTACTGAGGGAGTCTTGGACTAAGGGGTCCTCGGACGTCTGGTCTGTTGGACATGGGCCGGACTAATGGGCTGTGAAGATATGAAGACTCTACCCGTGTGCGGATGGGACTCCCCTTGGCGTGGAAGGCAAGCTTGGCGGCCACATATGAAGATTCCTTTCTCTGTAACCGACCTTGTACAACCCTAGTCCCCTCTGGTGTCTATATAAACCAGAGGGCTTAGTCCGGAAACAGAGAGAGGCTCATTACCATAGTCATACAGGCTAGACTTCTAGGGTTTTAGCCATTACGATCTCGTGGTAGATGACCTCTTGTAATACTCATATTCATCAAGATCAATCAAGCAGGAAGTAGGGTATTACCTCCATAGAGAGGGCCCGAACCTGGGTAAAGATTGTGTCCCCCGTCTCTTGTTACCATCGACCTTAGATGCACAGTTCGGGACCCCCTACCCGAGATCCGCCAGTTTTGACACCGACAATCACCTCTTCCCATTGCAAGATAAATAGATCAAGTTGGCCAAACAAAACCCAAATATCGGAGAAGACATATGAGGCTATAAGCAATCATGCATATAAGAGATCAAAGAAACTCAAATAACTTTCATGGATATAAAAAGATAGATCTGATGATAAACTCAAAGTTCATCCAATCCCAACAAACACACCGCAAAAAGAGTTACATCATATGGATCTCCAAGAGACCATTGTATTGATAATCAAGAGAGAGAGAGAGAGAGGAAGCCATCTAGATACTAACTACGGGCCCATAGGTCTACAAAGAACTACTCACGTATCATCGGAGAGGCACCAATGGAAGTGGTGAACCCCTCCGTGATGGTGTCTAGATTGGATCCGGTGGTTCTGGACTCTGCGGTGGATGGAATTGATTTTTGTCGACTCCCCTAGGGTTTCTGGAATATTGGGGTATTTATTGCGCAAAGAGGCGGTCCGGGGGGCACCCAAGGTGGGCACAACCCACCTGGGCACGCCTGGGCCTCCTGGCGCGCCCTGGTGGCTTGTGCTCCCCTCGGAGCACCCCCCAGGCACTGTCTTGGCCCATTGGGTGTCTTCTGGTCCATAAAAAATCACCGTGAAGTTTTGTTGCATTTGGACTCCATTTGGTATTGATTTCCTGCGATGTAAAAAAACATGCAGAAAACAGCAACTGGCACTGGGCACTATGTCAATAGGTTAGTACCAAAAAATGATATAAAATGGCTATAAAATGATTATAAAACATCCAAGATTGATAATATAACAGCATGGAGCAATCAAAAATTATAGATGCATTGGTGACGTATCAACAAGCACTCAGTTTCTGGCTTAGGTCCAGACTTAGGCTTCTTCCCGGGAGTAGCACTTGCTTGTTATTCTTCTTGAAGCTCCCCTTCTTTCCTTCGCCCTTTTTCTTGAAACTAGTGGTCTTGTTAACCATCAACACTTGATGCTCCTTCTTGATTTCTACCTCCGCAGCCTTGAGCATTGCGAAGATCTCGGAAATCGTCTTGTTCATCCCTTGCATATTATAGTTCATCACGAAGCCTTTATAGCTTTGTGGCAGTGATTGAAGAACTCTGTCAATGACACAATCATCCGGAAGATTAACTCCCAGCTGAGTTAAGTGGTTATGGTACCCAGACATTCTGAGTATGTGTTCACTGACAGAACTGCTATCCTCCATCTTGCAGCTATAGAACTTGTTGGAGACTTCATATCTCTCAACGGGCATTTGCTTGAAATATTAACTTCAATTCCTGGAACATCTCACATGCTCCATGATGTTCAAAATGCCTTTGAAGTCCCGATTCTAAGCCGTAAAGCATGGCACACTAAACTATCGAGTAGTCATCAGATTTAGCTTGCCAGACGTTCATAACGTCAGGAGTTTCTCCTGCAGCAGGCCTTGCACCTAGCGGTGCATTGATACGTCTCCATCATATCTATAATTTTTTATTGTTCCATGCCAATATTATACAACTTTCATATACTTTTGGCAACTTTTTATATTATTTTTGGGACTAACATATTGATCCAGTGCCCAGTGCGAGTTCCTATTTGTTGCATGTTTTATGTTTCGCAGAAACCCCCATATCAAACGGAATCCAAACGGAATAAAAATAGACGGAGAATATTTTTGGAATATTTGGGAAATATGGGAGGAAGAATCAACGCGAGACGGTGCCCGAGGTGGCCACTAGGCAGGGGGGCGCCCTACCCTCGTGGGCCCCTCGTAAGGCGGTTGCTGCTCTTCTTTGGCCGCAAGAAAGCTAATTTTCAGAAGAAAAAAACCTGGGCAAAGGTTTCAATCCAATCGGAGTTACGGATCTCCGGATATATAAGAAACGGTGAAAGGGCAGAATCCCAGAACACAGAAACAGAGAGAGATAGGTCCAATCTCGGAGGGGCTCTCGCCCCTCCCATGCCATGGAGGCCAAGGACCAGAGGGGAAACCATTCTCCCATCTAGGGAGGAGGTCAAGGAGGAAGAAGAAGAAGAAGAAGAAGAAGAAGAAGAAGAAGAAGAAGGGGGGCCCTCTCCCCCTCTCTTCCGGTGGCGTCGGAACGCTGCCGTGGCCACCATCATCATCACCGCGATCTTCACCAACACCTCCGCCATCTTCACCAACATCTCCATCACCTTCCCCCCTTTATCTACAGCGGTCCACTCTCCCGCAACCCGCTGTACCCTCTACTTGTACATGGTGATTTATGCTTCATATTATTATCCAAGGATGTGTTGCCATCCTATGATGTCTGAGTAGATTTTCGTCGTCCTATCGGTGGTTGATGAATTGCTATGATTGATTTAATTTGCTTGTGGTTATGTTGCTGTCCTTTGGTGCCCATCATATGAGCGCGCACGTGGATCACACCATAGGGTTAGTTGTATGTTGATAGGACTATGTATTGGAGGGCAAGAGTGACAGAAGCTTCAACCTAGCATAAAAATTGATGCATACGGGATTGAAGGGGGGCCAATATATCTCAATGCTATGGTTGGGTTTTACCTTAATGAACGTTAGTAGTTGAGGATGCTTGCTAATAGTTCCAATCATAAGTGCATAGAATTACAAGTCAGGGATGACATGCTAGCAGTGGCCTCTCCCACATAAAACTTGCTATCGGTCTTGTAAAGTAGTTAATTGCTTAGGGACAATTTCGCAACTCCTACCACCACTTTTCCACACTCGCTATATTTACTTTATTGTGTATTTATCTAAACAGCCCCTACTTTTTATTTACGCGCTCTTTATTATCTTGCAAAACTATCCAAAAACACCTACAAAGTACTTCTAGTTTTATACTTGTTCTAGGTAAAGCGAACGTCAAGCGTGCGTAGAGTTGTATCGGTGGTCGATAGAACTTGAGGGAATATTTGTTCTACCATTAGCTCCTCGTTGGGTTCAACACTCTTACTTATCAAAAGAGGCTATAATTGATCCCCTATACTTGTGGGTTATCAAGACCTTTTTCTGGCGTCGTTGCTGGGGAGCAATAGCGTGGGGTGAATATTCTCATGTGTGCTTGTTTGCTTTATCACTAAGTAATTTTTATTTGCTATTCTTAGTTGTTTTATATCTTTAGTTATGGGTAGGAAACGCAAAATACCAAAAAAATTAGTTGTACCTACTGAACCAATGGTTGAAGAACCACTCAAAATCTATCACACTCCTGAAGCTTTTTACTTGGATCATCTTCGATCCCTATGTGCTCGTGCTAAAACCCCAACTAGCTTAGTTGAGGGCAAATCTTTAGATGAGCATGCTTGTTATGTGCGACACCGCATATCTGAAAAATGGAAACTTTTACTGGATCAAATTCATAGTTTGCATTGCTATGCTTGGAATTTATGTGAAATATATGATTTTACTTGTTGTTCTGAAAACCCTAAGAAACACCTTCCCTACCAATGTGAGTTTAGCGATAATGGAATCGTATCTTCGTATGCTAAGGGTGTTTATAGTTACTATGATGTTCAACAAATTGAAGAATTTGTTGCTTTTAAGGGTGCTTATGAAATTGCTTCTTTGATTGAAAAGTATGATGCTACTCTTTACAAATCTGAAAATTTGCCATACTTGAATATTGTTATGATAATTATGCTTCTAATGCCTACGTTAAACCATATATTGAGGACACCTCCGCTGTCCAAGAAGAGATTAATATTTTGCAGGAGTCTATGGAATAAGAAATTGGTGAAACTGTGAGCTCATTGGATGAAAAAGATGATGAGGAGAGCGAAAAACAAAAGGAGGAAGAACGGATTAGCCACCCTCCAACTCATACATTGCTTAATTTCCCTTCATTCTTACCGAAGGATGAATGCTATGATGATTGTTATGATCCCTTTAATTCGTTTGAAATATCCCTTTTTGATGAACTTGATGTTTGCTATGCTTGTGGCCAAGATGCCAATATGAATTATTCTCATGGAGATGAACTTGCTATAGTTACTTATGTTAAACATGAAATTTTTGCTATTGCACCCACGCATGATAGTCCTGTTATCTTTTTGAATTCTCTCGACTACACTATATCGGAGAAGTTTGCCTTTATTAAGGATTATATTGATGGGTTGCCTTTTACCTTTGCACATGACGATTTTGATAGATATAATATGCATGTGCTTGCTGCTCCTACTTGCAATTATTATGAGAGAGGAACTATATCTCCACCTCTCTATGTTTCCAACATGGTAAAATTGCAAGAAATTGTTTATACTATGCATTGGCCTTTACTGTGTCTGCATGAATTGTTCTTTTATGACATGCCGATGCATAGGAAGAGAGTTAGACTTCGTCATTGCTTTATTTATGTTACTTTGTGCTCACTACTAAATGCCAAATCATTGTTGATTCAAATTGGCTTTGATATACCTTGGGATCCGGGTGGATCCATTACTTGAGCACTATATGCCTAGCTTAATGGCTTTAAAGAAAGCGCTGCCAGGGAGACAACCCGGAAGTTTTAGAGAGTCATTTATTTCTGTTGAGTGCTTTTATATAGTTTAAAAACAAAAATAATAAAGAGGGGAACCTAAATCTTTTTCAAAAAGAAAAGTGAAAATGAGAAAGACGAGCATTGTTAAAGTGGGAGCTAGCCTTGAACTTTGTTCATGCTCACGGAAACTTTGTGAATATTGATTACAGAAACTTTTCAAAAAAAATAATTATCCCCTTGTAAATTCCGTTGTATTATAAAAATAATGTGCCAAGGTTTGCCTTTAGGATGTTTACAATGCTTGTTGGTTTGTACGGTGCAGGACAGAAACTTTGGCTGTAGTGCGCAATTTTAATTTTTTACTGGAACGTCAAACGGTTCTGATTCTTTTTGCACTGTCTTAAAATACAAATTGTTTCTTTTTCCTAATTTTGGTAGAATTTTTCCAAGTATCAAAAGTATGTTGAATGTTCAGATTATTACAGACTGTTCTGTTTTAGACAGATTCTGTTTTTGATGCATAGTTTGCTTGTTTTGATGAAACTATCGATTTATATCAGTGGATTAAGCCATGAAAAAGTTATACTACAGTAGAAACAATGCAAAAACAAAATATGAATTGGTTTGCAACAGTACTTAGAGTAGTGATTTTCTTTATTATATATACTAACGGATCTTACCGAGTTTTATGTTGAAGTTTTGTGTGGATGAAGTGTTCGATGATCGAGAAGGTCTCGATATGAGGAAAAGGAGGAGAGGCAAGAGCTCAAGCTTGGGGATGCCCAAGGCACCCCAAGTAAATATTCAAGGAGACTCAAGCGTCTAATCTTGGGGATGCCCTGGAAGGCATCCCCTCTTTCTTCAACAAGTATCGGTATGTTTTCGGATTCGTTTCGTTCATGCGATATGTGCAAATCTTGGAGTGTCTTTTGCATTTAGTTTTAATTTTTTTCTTTTATGCACCATGCTGGTATGAGATAGTCCTTGGTTGATTTATAGAATGCTCTTTGCACTTCACTTATATCTTTTGAGTATGGCTTTATAGAATGCTTCATGTGCTTCACTTATATCATTTGAAGTTTGGATTGTCTGTTTCTCTTCACATAGAAAACCGCCGTTTGTAGAATGCTCTTTTGCTTCACATATACTTGTTAGAGCGTGGGCATATCTTTTGTAGAAAGAATTAAACTCTCTTGTGTAACATCCCAAAATTCTAAATTTTGGAATGTTATCATAAATAGATAGATTTGATTGATTGAGTGATATTGATTGCATTTGACTCATGAGCATATGGGTAGTGTTTTCCCTCTAGACCTCATTCTATTCTTAACTCTCATCTTTTCTAACCCATCAGATGCCTCCGAGACGCGACACCGGATTTGTTTTCCCACCGGAGATCACCCAGTTGATTCAGCAACAGAATGCCCTGATGCAAGTGTTAGTACAGAACCAAGGCAACAACAACAACAACCCACCACCTCCACTTGTTGATCACTTAGCCCGTTTCTTGAGGCTAAATCCGCCGGTGTTTTCCAGTAGCACCGAGCCGATTGTTGCAGATGATTGGCTCCGCAAAGTTGGAAGGGAGTTGACCACTGCAGGATGCACAGATGCGGAAAGAGTGCGTTTTGTCGCACATCAGCTTGATGGACCCGCAGCATCATGGTGGGAGAATTACACAGCCACACACCCTATTGACACTGTCACATGGGACCAGTTTCAGCAAGCTTTCCGTACAGCTCATGTTTCAGCAGGAGCTATGGCTATGAAGAAGCGTGAGTTTCGCAACCTACGCCAAGGAGGACGCACCGTAGGCCAGTATGTGGAGGATTTCAGTAAGTTAGCACGTTATGCACCAGATGACGTTGCTACATATGCAGCCAAGCAGGAGAAGTTTTTGGAAGGACTGAATGATGAACTGAGTATGCAGTTGATGGTAGCAACCTTCAACAACTACCAGGAGTTGGTTGATAGAGCTCTCATGATTGAAGGAAAGCAGCAGCAGATTGAAAACCGTAAGAGGAAGTATGGACAAGGGAAGTACAATTCTGGAGCTCAGCAGAAGCCAAGATTTGCCCCGAAACCGGGAGGACAGTTTCAGCATACCCATGGAGGAGGTAGTTCGCACAACCATAATGGCTCCAAGAATGGTAATGGGAATGGAGGAAGCAACGGACAGAACCGCACCAACCCATCTACCCCAGCCAAGAGGGATCTAAGTCACGTTACTTGTTTCAAGTGCCAGAAGACTGGACATTATGCAATGGATTGTCCTGAAGCCCAGAATGGTAATGGCAATGGAAGCTCTGGGAAGAAGCCGAACCCTTTCAATAAAGGACATGTGAACCACGTGAGCGTGGAAGAGGTTGAAGCACAGCCTGATGCAGTAATAGGTAAGTTTTTGGTTAAGTCATTTACTGCAATTGTTCTTTTCGATACTGGTGCATCGCATTCATACATATCAAGGGGATTTGTGGATAAGTTTAAGTTGCCCACCAAAGTTCTTAGAACACCTATGTTAGTAACCTCGCCAGGAGCAGAGTATATGGCAAGCCAAGGATGTTTTCAGATACCATTGGCCATTGGTAGGCATGTTTTCCCCTCAGACCTAATAATTTTGGAGTCGCAAGGTTTGGATGTGATTTTGGGAATGGATTGGCTATCGATGTATGGAGGAAACATCGATTGCGCCAGTAAGTCGATTTTGCTTACCACCCCAGATGGAAGAAGGATCAAGTATGTATCCCGGCATGTGCCGAAGAGGACTCAAGTGAATTCCTTATCAGGAGTTGTACAGGAGGAAGTACCAGTGGTGAAGGATTACCCGGATGTATTTCCAGAAGAGTTGCCAGGCATGCCACCAGATAGAGACATTGAGTTTTTGATTGAACTTTTGCCAGGCACAGGGCCAATATCTAAGAGACCGTACAGGATGCCCGCAAAAGATTTGGAGGAAATCAAGAAGCAGATTAAGGAGTTATTGGATAAAGGCTATATTCGCCCAAGTTTGTCACCTTGGGGATCACCAGTACTTCTAGTAGAGAAGAAAGATGGATCGTTGAGGATGGTTGTTGATTACCGTGGATTGAATGAAGTGACCATCAAAAACAAGTACCCACTGCCGATGATCAATGATTTGTTTGACCGCCTACAAGGAGCTAAAGTATTTTCCAAGATCGATCTACGATCAGGATACCATCAGTTAAAGATTCGAGAGCAGGATATACCTAAGACGGCTTTTACCACCAGGTATGGGCTGTATGAGTATACCGTTATGTCATTTGGTCTGACTAATGCACCTGCCTATTTCATGAACCTGATGAACAAAGTGTTTATGGAGTTTTTGGACAAGTTCGTCGTGGTGTTCATTGACGATATTTTAGTCTTTTCCAAGAATGAGGAAGAGCATGAGGAGCATTTGCGATTGGCACTTGAGAAGCTCAGAGAACATCAGTTATATGCCAAGTTCAGCAAATGTGAATTTTGGCTGAAGGAAGTTGGATTCCTCGGACATGTTATTTCTGGAGAAGGAATAGCAGTAGACCCTGCCAAAGTTGACACAGTAACAAGTTGGGAATCACCCACGTCAGTTGGAGAGATCCGGAGTTTTCTTGGACTTGCAGGATACTACCAGAGATTCATTGAGAATTTCTCAAAGATTGCAAAACCCATGACCGAGCTATTGAAGAAGGACACCAAATTCAATTGGACTGAGGATTGTGAAGCTAGTTTCCAAGAGTTGAAGAAACGATTGGTTACATCACCAGTGTTGATTCTGCTAGATCAACGCAAGGATTATGAAGTTTATTGCGACGCTTCTCGTCGAGGACTTGGAGCAGTGCTTAGGCAGGAAGGAAGAGTTGTGTCATATGCTTCACGACAACTTAAGCCCCATGAGAAGAATTATGCCACGCATGATTTGGAGTTAGCAGCCGTAGTGCATGCGTTGAAGACATGGAGACATTTTCTCATCGGAAACCATTGTGAGGTGTACACGGATCACAAGAGTTTGAAGTATATTTTCACTCAGAAGGAGTTAAATCTCAGACAGAGGAGATGGTTGGAGCTCATTAAGGATTATGATATGAGATTGCATTATCACCCAGGGAAGGCTAACGTAGTAGCAGACGCGTTGAGCCGCAAGATCCATGTCAACACCCTCATGACAGGAGAGTTACCTCAGGAGTTAGTCGAGGACCTTTGCGAGCTATGTTTGGAGATAGTCCCAAGAGGCTACTTAGCGACACTGGAGATTCAGTCTACCTTGATGGAAAAGATCAGAGAAGCTCAGAAGACAGACAAGGAGATTGACGAGATAAAGGAAAAGATGAGCAAAGGAAAAGCCAAGGGATTTCGTGAGGATTAGCACGATACATTATGGTTTGAGGACCGCGTATACGTGCCAAATGATCCGGAGATCAGGAAGTTGATTTTGCAAGAGGCCCATGATTCACCGTACTCGATTCACCCAGGAAATACCAAGATGTATTTGGATTTGAAGGACACTTTCTGGTGGACCGGAATGAAGAAGGATATTGCGGAGTTTGTAGCAGTTTGTGATGTATGTCAAAGAGTGAAGGCAGAGCATCAGAAGCCAGCAGGATTGCTACAACCATTGCCGATACCCGAATGGAAGTGGGATAAAATAGGCATGGATTTTATCACGGGATTACCCAGGACTCGTTCAGGCTATGACTCAATATGGGTTGTAGTCGACCGTTTGACGAAAGTAGCTCATTTCATTCCAGTGAACACCACTTACACCAGTGCTAAGTTGGCAAAGATATACATGACCAGGATCGTATGTTTGCATGGAGTTCCGAGGACCATTGTATCTGATAGAGGAACCCAGTTTACCTCGAAGTTTTGGAAGCAGTTACATGAAACATTGGGAACCAGGCTAGAATTTAGTACAGCCTTTCACCCACAGACAGATGGACAGACCGAGAGAGTCAATCAGATTTTGGAGGATATGCTGAGAGCTTGTGCACTAGATTATGGATCTAGTTGGGACGACAATTTTCCATATGCAGAATTTTCTTATAACAACAGTTATCAAACCAGTTTGAAGATGGCCCCTTTTGAAGCCTTGTACGGAAGGAGGTGCAGAACACCGTTGTTATGGGACGAAGTTGGAGACCGTCAGTTGTTTGCACCAGATTTGATTAAGGAGTCTGAACAGAAAGTGAGGTTGATTCGCGATATGCTCAAGGTAGCCCAGTCCAGGCAGAAGAGCTATGCTGATTCTAAACAAAAGGAGACAGTTCACGAAGCCGGAGACAGAGTGTATCTTCGGGTATCACCACTTCGAGGAGTGAAGCGCTTTGGAGTTAAGGGAAAGCTAACGCCCGTTTTATCGGACCATACAGAGTTTTGGAACGTATGGGAGAAGTTGCCTACAAGCTGGAATTGCCCGAAGGATTGTCTGGAGTTCATGATGTATTTCACGTTTCCCAGTTGAAGAAGTGCCACGCAGAGATGGCTGAGATACCACTGAGAGATACAGTGCCACTAGAAGCGATTCAGCTGGAAAGTGATTTGACCTATGAGGAGAAACCAGTTAAGATTCTTGAGTATGCCAGCCGAGTCACCCGCAGTAAGGTTATCAAGTTTTGCAAAGTCCAGTGGAGTCACCACATGGAAGATGAAGCCACCTGGGAGCAAGAGGAAGACCTACGGAAGGACCACTCTCACCTGTTTTCTAGCCAACCCGAATCTCGAGGGCGAGATTCATCTTAAGGGGGGTAGGTTTGTAACATCCCAAATTTTCAATTTGGAATGTTATACATAGATCATCATTGCATAGCATATTTTATTGCATTTTGACAAATCCTCGATAAATCCTAAGCAACTCAAGGACCCTCGGAGAGAGTTGGGGATTTTCCCGATTTTTCATATTTGATTTTTCATCAAATAATAAAATAAGGATTTTGGTTTTCATTATTTTCTCTCCGGAAAAATATTTCACATTAAAATAAATGAGAGGAGAAAATATGAATTCTCCAAAACAATTGAAATATTGGAGGAAAAATATTAAAATCATATATGGGATTTTATTCGCAATTTCAATTGCATTAAAAAAATTGCACGTTTTCAAAACTGCATTTTTATGTCAAAAAATGTTCACCCTGTTCTAATTATTTTAACAAGAAGGGGAAATTTTGTTTTATATTTTTTGGATTTTCATTTATTTTTCTGTGATTATTTTGATTCGGCGGAATAGTTTAAAAAAAACCGCGCCCGACCGGGCCGAGGCCCAGCCGCGCCGTCTCCCTCGCGCGTACGCGAGCGCCGCCGCCCGAGTCCGCTCGCCGCACGGCCGCCGCCGCCTT
>NC_057802.1:433405271-433433802 GCF_018294505.1 Triticum aestivum
GTTTTTTTTTTAAAAAAACGTTCGTTTTTTTAAACCCTAGATCGGTTTATTTTCTTCGGTTTTATTATTTAGTGAACGTTCACCGACCCGTTCGTTTTAACGAACGTGTTCGTCGGATTTTCATTGTTAACGAACGTCCGTTCTTTAACCGTTCGTCAGTTTTCTTTTTCGTCAGATTTTTCCGCGATTATTTCAGATCTCGATTTCTGATCGGATCTTCGTTTGCGTTTAACTTTTCGCTCGTTTATCGGAATCAGGCGATTCAAGCACCTAGAGTTTCGTCTTGAAATTCTCTTTCCGTTTAACCTACTCAAACAAGTTTTTGCTACTGTAAAATTTTGACCTAGATCCAGATTAGTAAACGAAGCTTGTTTCTTTCGCCGTTTGACTTTCGTTGCTTCGTTCGAGTTGATTCTTTTTGCCAACCGGAGTTCTTAAGTTAAACTTTATGTTTGGATCTTTCATTCGAGTTTCACCTGTGCATTAGATGAGTACTTATTGTTTGCTTGTTTGTTTGCGATAGAGTACCCGGAGTGCGCCGCTTGTTACTTCGAATCGCTAGGTTTCGCGGATCATCAGCAAGGCAAGTAACACTTTGATCATACCTTTTCCATACCCAGTTTTTATTGCATTAGATCAATCCTCAAACATTGCATGGTTAGGATCTAATTAAACTATGGGTATTGGGATGTAGTTGAGGTAGTACCTATTACCTGTTTTATTTATCAAACCCTTGGGAGTTACTTCTACGTTTGCTATTATATTGCCATGCTATGCTCGTAGACGTGGATTGGGTTTGAGACATATTCACGACAGATGTGAGACTGTTAATAATGGTTTACTTAAGGTGGCAACTAAAACTCACATCTGGGTGGATTGAGGCACCTAGAGAACCCAGTGTTGTCTGTTTTTATAAGGACCGCCACCCAGGCTCAAAGGGGTCATAAGATTATTCATGCTGGAAACTTCCGTGTGCAGCCACAAGCTATTATGGGCTCTAGCATAGTTGAGTAGGTTACATGATCTCTTGAAGAGGTGGGCTAGCAGATGTGGGGGAAAGTAGGTGTAACTGTCCATCCGGAGTAAAGAGTGATTGTTTCTGAAAGACTGTGTCTCGGTCATCCGTTTCTCAAACATCATGCAGTGCGAGAATCAAGCGGAGGCGATCGAGTCCTGTGGGGAAAAGTGCACAAACCTCTGCAGAGTGTACAAACTAATCATGCTTAGCCGTGTCCCCGGTTATGGACAACTTGAGTATCTAGTACCTGGATTATCATGTGAATCTCATCACCATGTTACTTTAATTAATTTTGTTGGGTTAATGATGACACTTAATTGGGATTGAGTTGGAGGTACCTTCTCAATGTTTAACAACCACCATGATAGTTAAAAAAAATTATTCCTTTGCAGTAGGGAAAAATTGGCTTTTCGCAAAAACTGTAACCATAGAGCTTTCCACCAGCCATATATGCATGTAGTATAGCATTATTGTGTTCATTATTCTCTATGTGTTACTTTGCCAGCGTATTCCATGTGCTGACCCGTTTTCGGGCTGCGACGTTTCATGTTGCAGACTTTTCAGACGACGAGTAAGGTGCCTTAGGTCGTGGTCTTATACTAAGTGATGTCGCTGGAGTTGATGGACTCACTTATCTTCCAAGTCTTCCGCTGTTATCGTACTTAGATGGCCTTAAGCCATATTATTCATACTTATTCTCTTTGGAGATATTCGATGTAATAAGTGTGTGATTGCTACTCTGTTATAAATCCTCCATTTGTACTGTGCGTGTCAGCATTACTGATCCAGGGATGACACAGGTGCACAGCAGCACAGACTATTTGAGGTCTGGTCGCTACATCTTGCTTCACTTATATCTATTTAGAGAGATGACAGGAACTGGTCATTCACATGGTTAGTCATAAAATCCTACATAAAACTTGTAGATCACTGAATATGATATGTTTGATTCCTTGCAATAGTTTTGCGATATAAAGATGGTGATATTAGAGTCATGCTAGTGGGTAGTTGTGGATTAGTAGAAATACTTGTGTTGAGGTTTGTGATTCCCGTAGCATGCACGTATGGTGAACCGTTATGTAACGAAGTCGGAGCATGATTTATTTATTGATTGTCTTCCTTATGAGTGGCGGTCGGGGACGAGAGATGGTCTTTTCCTACCAATCTATCCCCCTAGGGGCATGCGTAGTAGTACTTTGCTTCGAGGGCTAATAAACTTTTGCAATAAGTATATGAGTTCTTTATGACTAATGTGAGTCCATGGATTATACGCACTCTCACCCTTCCATCATTGCTAGCCTCTTCGGTACCGTGCATTGCCCTTTCTCACCTCGAGAGTTGGTGCAAACTTCGCCGGTACATCCAAACCCCGTGATATGATACGCTCTATAACACATAAGCCTCATTATATCTTCCTCAAAACAGCCACCATACCTACCTATCATGGCATTTCCATAGCCATTCCGAGATATATTGCCATGCAACTTCCATCATCATCATATAAATGACTTGAGCATTTATTGTCATATTGCTTTGCATGATCGTAAGATAGCTAGTATGATGTTTTCATGGCTTGTCTGTTTTTTGATGTCATTGCTACGCTAGATCATTGCACATCCCGGTACACAGCCGGAGGCATTCATATAGAGTCATATCTTTTTTCTAGTATCGAGTTGTAATATTGAGTTGTAAGTAAATAAAAGTGTGATGATCATCATTATTAGACCATTGCCCCCCCCCCAAAAAAAGAGAGGCCAAAGAAGCCTAAATAAAAAATGGGGCCAAAGAAGCCCGCAAAAAAAGGGGCAATGTTACTATCCTTTTACCACACTTATGCTTGAAAGTAGCACCATGTTCTTCATATAGAGAGTCTCTTGAGTTATCACTTTCATATACTAGTGGGAATTTTCATTATAGAACTTGGCTTGTATATTCCGATGATGGGCTTCCTCAAATGCCCGAGGTCTTCATGAGCAAGCAAGTTGGATGCACACCCACTTAGTTTCCAGTTTGAGCTTTCATACACTTATAGCTCTTAGTGCATCCGTTGCATGGCAATCCCTATTCCTCATATTGACATCAATTGATGGGCATCTCCATAGCCCGTTGATTAGCCGCGTCAATATGAGACTTTCTCCTTTTTTGTCTTCTCCACACAACCTCCATCATCATATTCTATTCCACCCATAGTGCTATGTCCATGGCTCACGCTCATGTATTGCGTGAGGGTTGAAAAGGCTGAAGCACGTTAAAAAGTATGAACCAATTGCTCGGCTTGTCATCGGGGTTGTGCATGATTTGAATATTTTGTGTGGTGAAGATGGAGCATAGCCAAACCATATGATTTTGTAGGCATAACTTTCTTTGGCCATGTTATTTTGAAAAGACATGATTGCTTTATTAGTATGCTTGAAGTATTATTGTTTTAATGTCAAATGATAGACTATTGCTTTGAATCACTCGTGTCTTAATATTCATGCCATAATTAGATTACATGATCAAGATTATGCTAGGTAGCATTCCACATCAAAAATTATCTTTTTTATCATTTACCTACTCGAGGACGAGCAGGAATTAAGCTTGGGGATGCCGATACGTCTCTGTCGTATCTATAATTTTTGATTGTTCCATGCCAATATTATACAACTTTCATATACTTTTGGCAACTTTTTATATTATTTTTGGGACTAACATATTGATCCAGTGCCCGGTGGCAGTTCATGTTTGTTGCATGTTTTATGTTTCGCAGAAACCCCATATCAAACGGAATCCAAACGGAATAAAAACGGACGGAGAATATTTTTGGAATATTTGGTAAATATGGGAGGAAGAATCAACACGAGACGGTGCCCGAGGTGGCCACGAGGCAGGGGGCGTGCCCTATCCCCCTGGGCATGACCCTGACCCTCGTGGGCCCCTCGTAAGGTGGTTGCTGCTCTTCTTTGGCCACAAGAAAGCTAATTTTTGGAAGAAAAAAATCTGGGTGAAGGTTTCAATCCAATCGGAGTTACGGATCTCCGGATATATAAGAAACGGTGAAAGGGTATAATCCCAGAACGCAGAAACAGAGAGAGACAAAGAGACGAATCCAATCTTAGAGGGGCTCTCACCCCTCCCATGCCATGGAGGCCAAGGACCAGAGGGGAAACCCTTCTCCCATCTAGGGAGGAGGTCAAGGAAGAAGAAGAAGAAGGGGGCCCCTCTCCCCCTCTCTTCCGGTGGCGCCGGAACGCTGCCGTGGCCACCATCATCATCACCGCGATCTTCACCAACACCTCTGCCATCTTCACCAACATCTCCATCACCTTCCCCCCTCTATCTACAGCGGTCCACTCTCCCGCAACCCGCTGTACCCTCTACTTGAACATGGTGCTTTATGCTTCGTATTATTATCCAATGATGTGTTCCCATCCTATGATGTCTGAGTAGATTTTCGTTGTCCTATCGGTGGTTGATGAATTGCTATGATTGATTTAATTTGCTTGTGGTTATGTTGCTGTCCTTTGGTGCCCATCATATGAGCGCGCGCGTGGATCACACCATAGGGTTAGTTGTATGTTGATAGGACTATGTATTGGAGGGCAAGAGTGACAGAAGCTTCAACCTAGCATAGAAATTGATGCATACGGGATTGAAGGAGGACCAATATATCTTAATGCTATGGTTGGGTTTTACCTTAATGAACGTTAGTAGTTGCGGATGCTTGCTAATAGTTCCAATCATAAGTGCATAGAATTCCAAGTCAGGGATGACATGCTAGCAGTGGCCTCTCCCACATAAAACTTGCTATCGGTCTAGTAAAGTAGTCAATTTCTTAGGGACAATTTCGCAACTCCTACCACCACTTTTCCACACTCGCTATATTTACTTTATTGTGTCTTTATCTAAACAGCCCCTACTTTTTATTTACGTGCACTTTATTATCTTGCAAAACTATCCAAAAACACCTGCAAAGTACTTCTAGTTTTATACTTGGTCTAGGTAAAGCGAGCGTCAAGCGTGTGTAGAGTTGTATCAGTGGTCTATAGAACTTGAGAGAATATTTGTTCTACCTTTAGCTCCTCGTTGGGTTCGACACTCTTACTTATCGAAAGAGGCTACAATTGATCCCCTATAATTGTGGGTTATCATGCATCAACGATGTAATTCTTCTGTGTAGCAATGAGGATAATCCTCAAGTTACGGACCCTGTCTGTGTAGTTGCTACCATCATCTTTCAACTTAACTTTCTCTAGGATTGCATTAAAATTCAAGGGAACGGTAGCACGGGCCATTGATCTACAACATAGATATGCAAAAACTATCAGGACTAAGTTCATATAAATTTAAGTTCAATTAATCATATTACTTAAGAACTCCCACTTGGATAGGCAACCCTCAAGTCCTCTAAATGATCACGTGATCCATATCAACTAAACCATGTCCGATCATCACGTGAGATCGAGTAGTTTTCAATGGTGAACATCTCTATGTTGATCATATTTACTATATGATTCACGTTCGACCTTTCGGTCTCCAGTGTTCCGAGGACATGTCTGTACATGCTAGGCTCGTCAAGTTTAACCCGAGTATTCCGCATGTGCAAAACTGTCTTGCACCCATTGTATGTGTACGTAGAGCTTATCACACCCGATCATCACGTGGTGTCTCGGCATGACGAACTGTCGCAACGGTGCATACTCAGGGAGAACACTTATACCTTGAAATTTTTGTAAGGGATCATCTTATAATGCTACCGCCGTACTAACCAAAATAAAATTCATAAAAGATAAACATCACATGCAATCAAAATATGTGACATGATATGGCCATCATCATCTTGTGCCTTTGATCTCCATCTCCAAAGCACCGTCATGATCTCCATCGTCACCGGCTTGACACCTTGATCTCCATCATAGCGTCGTTGTCGTCTCTCCAACTATAGCTTCTACAACTATCGCTAACGCATAGTAATAAAGTAAAACAATTACATGGCGATTGTATTTCATACAATAAATCGACAACCATAAGGCTCCTGCCAGTTGCCGATAACTTTTACAAAACATGATCATCTCATACAATAACGTATATCACATCATGTCTTGACCATATCACATCACAACATGCCCTGCAAAAACAAGTTAAACGTCCTCTACTTTGTTGTTGCAATTTTTACGTGGCTGCTACGGGCTTCTAGTAAGAACCGTTCTTACCTACGCATCAAAACCACAATGATGTTTCGTCAAGTTTGTTGTTTTAACCTTCAACAAGGACCGGCCGTAGTCAAATTTGATTCAACTAAAGTTGGAGAAACAGACACCCGCCAGCCACCTTTATGCAAAACAAGTTGCATGTCTGTCGGTGGAACCGGTCTCATGAACGTGGTCATGTAAGGTTGGTCCGGGCCGCTTCATCCAACAATACCGCCAAATCAAAAGAAGATGTTGGTGGTAAGCAGTATGACTATCATCGCCCACAACTCATTGTGTTCTACTCGTGCATATCATCTACTCATAGACCTGGCTCGGATGCCACTGTTGGGGAACGTAGCCTGCAATTTCAAAAAAATTCCTACGATCACGCAAGATCTATCTAGGAGATGCATAGAAACGAGAGGGGGAGAGTGTGTCCACGTACCCTCGTAGACCGAAAGCGGAAGCATTAGTATAACGTGGTTGATGTAGTCGAACGTCTTCGTGATCCAACCGATCAAGTACCGAACGTACGACACCTCCGAGTTCAGCACACATTCAGCTCGATGATGTCCCTTGAACTCTTGATCTAGCAAAGTGTCGAGGGAGAGTTTCGTTATCACGACGGCGTGGTGACGATGATGGTGATGTGATCCGCGCAGGGCTTCGCCTAAGCACTATGACAATATGACCGGAGGAGTAAACGGTGGAGGGGGGCACCGCACACGGCTAAGAAACAATTGATGTGCTTTGGGGTGCCACCCTGCCCCCGTACATAAAGGAGGGAGAGGGAGGAGGCCGTCCTAGGCGCGCCCCCAAGGGGGAGGAGTCCTACTAGGACTCCAAGTCCAATTCGGCCCCCCTTCCTTCTTTCGGTGGGGGAAAGGGGAAGGAGAGGGAGATAGAGAAGGAAAGGGGGGTCGCGCCCCCTCCCCTCGTCAAATTCGGACTCCCCATGGGGGGAACCACCCGCTAGTGGGTTGTCCTCTCTCTCCTCTATGCCTCATGAGGCCCATTACTTTCCCCAGGGGGTTCCGGTAACCCCTCGGTACTCCGGTAAATACCTGAATCACTCCGAAACCATTCCGGTGTCCGAATACTATTGTCCAATATATCAATTTTTACCTTTCGACCATTTCGAGACTCCTTGTCATGTATGTGATCTCATCTGGGACTCCGAACAATCTTCGGTCACCAAAATACATAACTCATAATACAAATCGTCACCGAACGTTAAGCGTGCGGACCCTACGGGTTTGAGAACTATGTAGACATGATCGAGACACATCTCCTATCAATAACCAACAGCGGAACCTGTATGCTCATATTGGTTCCTACATATTCTACGAAGATCTTTATCGGTCAAACCGCAATGACAACATACGTTATTACCTTTTTCATTGGTTTGTTACTTGCCTGAGATTCAATCGTCGGTATCCTCATATCTAGTTCAATCTCGTTACCGACAAGTCTCTTTACTCGTTCCGTAATGCATCTTCCCACAACTAACTCATTAGTCACATTGCTTGGAAGGCTTATCATGATGTGCATTACCGAGAGGGCATAGAGATACCTCTCCGATACTCGGAGTGACAAATCCTAATCTCGATCTATGCCAACCCAACAAACACCTTCGGAGATACCTGTAGAGCATCTTTATGATCACCCAGTTACGTTGTGACGTTTGATAGCACACAAGGTATTCCTCCGGTATTCGGGAGTTGCATAATCTCATAGTCAAAGGAATATGTATAAGTCATGAAGAAAGCAATAGCAATAAAACTTAGCGATCATTATGCTAAGCTAACGGATGGGTCTTGTCCATCACATCATTCACCTAATGATGTGATCCCGTTCATCAAATGACAACACATGTCTATGGCCAAGAAACTTTAACCATCTATGACTAACGAGCTAGTCAAGTAGAGGCATACTAGGGACACTTTGTTTTGTCTATGTATTCACACATGTATCAAGTTTCCGGTTAATACAATTCTAGCATGAATAATAAACATTTATCATGATATAAGGAAATATAAATAACAACTTTATTATTATCTCTAGGGCATATTTCCTTCAGCCCCCTCCCTCCCAATCGAGGTTCACCTAGCAAAGTGCGAAGTAGCTAGCAGCCCCCCTCCCTCGTGTCGGCACGAAGGGAATCCTAAGCTATGAATGCATGCCCGCCCCCCAACCGAGGTTCACCTAGCAAAGTGCAAAGTAGCTAGCAGCCCCCCTCGTGTCGGCACGAAGGGAATCCTAGGCTATAAATGCATGCCCCCCAACCGAGGTTCACCTAGCAAAGTGTGAAGTAGCAGCCCCCCCCCACACACACACACACTTTCAGTCGGCGGGCCAGAGAGGCATATCTCACCAAGATGGATCGTAAAACGGACCAAGAATAATCCACCTTGGTCGTACAACCTCTCTCTTGTTGTTGGTCAAAGTGATGGCCGTCCATGTGACCCCGGAGATGGGCTAGCTCGCTAATATATAATCACGCAAGTAGCTAGTCCCCGAAGACAACCACTGCATGCGTGTGGCCCAAACATATGTATGGAGAGGTGTGTTTTTGAGTACACAATGGAACAAATTTGATGTGGCACCGTGATTTCGAACAAGAAATCCCCACACTGAGTGAGGGTTAGGTTGATGATGCATATGTATGTTACACCACACTTCAAGCCAACGACGGGGATTCATGCATGCATGTGTGCATAGTATATGCGCTCAAACATAATTAGGTCTGAATCTCACCATGACCTATACAACGATAACACGAACCAAATGAAGAATCCGCCATGGTAACCTATCTTGTTGTCGGTCAAGGTGATCATGGATGTCCACGCGGGCCCACAAATACATAGGCTTGTCGCCGATAACCACACGAGGGAGTGTACCGTTCGAAGGCAACCACTACATGCATATGTATAAAGGTGATGCGTGCATGCATGTTTGAATACCATTTCACAACATTGATGTGGCGCGTGCGTCGAAAATCGTACACTCCCCACACAGAGCGAGATCGGTTCATGACGTGTCATTGTACTAGCCACTTCGACTCGATGGGAGGGATTCATGCGTACACAAGCATGTGTGTGTGCTCAAACTGTATCCTGCATGTCATCCCAGAGCATGACATATATATATATATATACACACCGTATTACAAGCAAAAATAATAATCCCCTCCTAAGTCAAATTAACCTCTCTCGTTGTCAGGCAAAAAGTAGTGATGGACCAAGCGGGCCCACAGATGGAAAGCATTGATATCGCTGATAACCGCTTAAGTGGGTGCGAGAGGACATCCACCATCGCTTTGCATGTGGGCCAAACATATATATGTTGAATACCCAAAATGCACAACTTTAATGTGCCACATGCCTCAAAAACCGTAAACCATGCACCCACACAGAGCGAGGTTCATGAAGCGTACTACATATGATGGTCCCCTTCCCCCCTCTTCGACGCATACTATATGCTCCTACCGTAATACGTACAACCCAAAAAGAGTCATCATCGATGGTGAAATTAATTAACCTCTCCCGATGTAGGTCAAAGTGATGCATGCATGCATCGACGATGGCCTCGTGGGCCCACAGATGGAAGCGTCACACGTGAGTGTCCTAGCTAGGATAACCACCGCGTGCATGCATGTGGCCCAAAGAGGTGTTGTGTGATGTTTGAATAGCCAATTTCACAATTTTGATGTGGCACGTGCCTCGGAAACCGAAAAGTCCCGACACTGAGTGAGGTGTACTTGTTCACGGACGCGTAAGTATAGTATATATGCTAGTCCCCTCCCACCTTTTCGACGCGTACTATATACCACCATAACACAAAGAAAAAAGATTCTACCTTGCTGGTCAAATTAACCTCGATGTCGGCTGTTCGTCGAAGTGATGGACAACGACCTCACGGGCCCACAGAAAGCGTCACACGTGAGTATCGAGTGTCGTGTAGGACAACCATCGACTGCATGTGGCCAAAACATGTATGTATGAAAGGGTTGTGTAATGTTTTAAATAAAGAATTCACGACTCTGATGTGGCACCGGCCTGCCTAACAAAACGGCGAACCCACACGATGGCTCACAACTCGTAGTGTACTGCGAGCCACCCGCCACCCCCCAGACGTACACACCCACACACACACACACCGCGAATCCACCACAACTACGACGCATGTTAAATTAATTATCCCGTGGTGAACATATGTTACCGAAGGAGGGACGTTTTAATTTCAAAAAAACAGAGATCATTAAGACGTTTTAGTGCATTAATTGATTGATTTTCTATGGGTATAATGTGCAAAAATCAAATTTGAGCTACATGCACACGTGACAGTGCACCAAAATGGATTGAAAAAATACATGTGTCTCACTGGGTGCATGTTTACTCCCCGTGCAACAAATTTCAAACATTGAGAATCTTGATTTTTAAATTCTAGTACATCCAAAACTTATTTGAAGTTCATGAAACTTATCGTGTTGTCATATGGACACCAATACAAAGTGGCATTGTACTTTTTGTCAAATTTGAGACCAGTTTTGATGTAATCTTTATCTAATTACAAACGGGAGATTATAATAATTGGGAACCAATATCCCAAACGGATTATTTATTCGAACCGTGAGCGTTAGACCAACAATGGATACGTGACATGCTTCGGTTAAGCAATAAAGCGGCAGCATTAATCATCCAAATAGAAAAACAATATACGTGCCGCCCGCGACCCGTGTGCCGTGCGAGCAGGCGTGAGTTGACGGGACGCATGCGAGCAGTCCGCCGCACAGGCAGACTGAGAGGCGTGCGTGCATGTGTGTGAATTGACAGAGGCGTGCTCGCTGCGCAGTGTGATTGGGAGGCGTGCGAGTAGCTGTGTGAAACTTTGGTAGGCATGCCAGCAGTCCGGTGCGCAGGCTCACCGGGAGGCGAGCCATCGGTTTGACCGCCGCCCGCCTCTCTCCCACTACTCCATATTAATGGTGCGCCCGAGCGGCCGCACCCCCCATCCTCGCCACACACACAATCCTCTCTCTCCTCTTGCATCCTCGATGCCGCTCTTAGTCCTCAAAGCCGTCAGTGTGTGAGAATGCCGCCGAAGCGCCCCGTCGGAGGGAGCGGCGACGCCGGGGCTGCTCAAGCAACAGAGCACAGTGTGGAGATGGAGACAGAGGTTGCCGTCACCGCTGGCGAGTTATCGCTGCACCCTAACATCGTCGACGGCGTCGAGCTTCCACAGCCGAAGGCGGAGTTCCACACTGACTCTGGTGAGGACCCTGGCGACGATTCCGACGACCACTCCGGCGACAACTCCGACGACGACGGACAGCTGGTTAGTCATCTATACCCATTTATGTGTCAAATAGATCATAGGGTTTCTCTAGTTACTCCTGCCTCCCAATTTTTGGAATAGAAATCCTATGGTTATGTTCTCCTAATCCATGAAATCTGAGTAAGTTTCGTTAGATCCACGTAGTGTATTGATTGTTTGAATGGTACAAGTGATAAGTGATTAGTTGTTTCATTTGTGCAAATGATTTCTGCTAGTAATCCGACTAGGGTTAGTGTTCGTGTTAATAATTCCTAGCCAGGACTTGACAATTGATTTTGAATGACCAACATATGTTTATGCCATTATTTTCTTCAAGATTTGTCTGTACATACACGACTGTTCTTAAAAATCGAACCACAATCTCTAGATGTGTATAAATAAATAGCCATACATTTCTAATCCTACTTCACGGCATGTAAACATTGATTTGATGCCAAATTTGTTTTACTATTTGTATAGGTGCTGTCTGACGATGTGGACAGCGAGGATGAAGATGGCCAGAGGAGGTACAAGAGGCAAATCCTGAGGGAGCTTTATGCGGGAAAGGATAACAGGCATATTAGGACCTGGAACAGCGGCTATCGATGCCAATTTTGCAACCATAAGCTTCATGATGCGTATCTAAGTGTTCTGGCACATGCAAGAGGACGGGCCATTGGCTCCTTCAAGCAGAAGTATTCTCGCAGGGTGGCGCACGGCGTGTACGTCGAGTACCTGGAGAAACTTCAGGATCATGCCGACATGTGATATGAGATGTGGGATCGAACTATGTATGCTTGAGTATGCTTAATGTGGTTGAACTATGTACTTATGGTTGAACTATGCTCATGTACGTGTACGCTTATTAGCAAATCGTCGCCTCCAAAATTCTTTGTGGGACAGAAAACCCTCACCACCCAATTCAAAAAAGTAAAAAGAAAACCCTCACCATCCCCACGTCACAAAAACCATCACCCCACCCGCCACCCCCTCAGGTCACCATTCACACCTGCACAAGCTCCTCCGCGTCTATGCATGGCACCGCCTATCGCGGCGGTAACCACTTAGCTCGACGCCTGCCGCCGCCGCCAGGCTGCTCGCAAAGCCCACTGCATTTCGCCACTTCTGCTTGCCGCCGCCTATCGCCATTGACTTTCTCGACAATGCTCGCGGTCGACCCAGCTCCGCTCGGTTGGGGAATCTGCCGTACTGAGCGTTCTTTCTCATGGACAACAAGGTAACTAATTTAATGAGATATTATCTCATCTCTTATCCCAGTTCATCTGCCTCCTTTAATCACCCAGCTGAAATCATCGTGAATTCATTTTTATTCGAGCTGATTTGAGGGTTTTATTCCGTTCATAGAGTGTACAGTGCGCGGACACATCAGGACCTTGCGGCCTCCGCCAGACATTCCATCTCACCATACCAGATGACTTGAGGATGCGCACGGTATGTTCAATCTCACCCTAAATCGGCTAGCATGGCCTACTTTCCTGAACATATTCTAAATATTACTACATTTGGATAAAAGGTGCCACATGCACCATATATGCCACAGGGGATTTCCCCCCCTTCTTTCTATATTAGGGAAATTAATGATGTATTGTTCTTTCGATTACTCTCATATTTCCATGACATCATGTTTACCCTATCTGTTTAATTATAGATTTTTGTCCTTCGATTTCGACTGTTGTATACTTCTTTCAATTTTGGCCCATATTTGCATGTTACCATATTTTCTTTAACAATCCTACCATTTTCTGCAACGCGTCCCTTGTTATGCAACAGAATCTGTAGTGCACAATCTTTCACTTTACATAAATCAAGACTGCAGGGATGTCATACTGCACACAAACCATGATTTGCAATTGTTGCTACTGTAAGACTTGATGAACGTGGTGACTCCTATTTTGGCACTGGCTTTTGGAAAGAAATTTCTAAGTTTTATGACCTGAAAGTTGGCACTAGAATTGCACTACACATAAAAGGGCCTGGTCATGAGATATATGCTAACTTCCCCGACGATATCATCCGTCCAGACTTTGTTCGTAGTAAGTTTTCTTTTCAACTATCTGCATGTTGACTTACCCAGCAATATCAAATGAATTGTGTAGTATTTAAGCAACCAATTATTATTCCCTTTTCTTACTATATTCCTACCTAATAACTTCTAGTTACCAATACACTTTTCTATTGCCCTGTTTTAACTAAATATTCCCTGTACTCCCATTTCTATCAGAAAGCGCCGCTGACAAGGAGACTCTAGAGGTGGAGACCAGGGATGCCAACAAGCGGAGGCGGGGCGAGCTAGAACCACAACAGACTCTAGCAGGCCTAGACTTCATCAGCAGCCTCCCCGATGATATGTTGACAGTCATCATCTCCCTCCTCCCAATCAAATATGGGGCACGGACAACCGTCCTTTCCCGGCGGTGGCGCCCCCTATGGAACTCCAGCCCTCTCGACCTCATCGATACCCACGAGCTCTGCCATGGCTATCGCAAAAGCTTGGATGCGTTCTCCAAGATCCTCGGCGGTCACCTTGGCCCAACCAGAGGCCTTAGAATGGGCAAGTTCCGTTCCAACGGCAAGGATCGCGCCAAGCTTGACAACTAGTTCCGATCCCCCGCCCTAGATCAGCTCGAGGAGCTCACTTTTGATGATGGGCATATGCGCTCGCTGCCAACGTCCATGCTCCGCCTCGTGCCCACGCTGTGCGTCGCCAAGTTCAGGAACTGCCATCCCCCCTTAATGACGCGCCCGCTCTTATTCTACCACGACTGAAGCACCTCGAGCTCGTCGTCATCTGCCTCTCAAACGGTGACATGGAGCGCCTGCTCCGTGGCTGTACTGCACTCGAGTACCTTCGTCTTCAGGCGATCAATGGGTAGAGTACCTTCCACATCACCTCCATGACTCTCCGAACTATTTATGTGTGTTGCTGGTGCAGCAGGAAGACATCACAAGATGTCTTCCACGGTATGGTCATTGAGGACACACCTGCACTTGAGAGATTACTTGTAGTTGATCAAGAAGGTCCAACAAGAATCAATGTCATTTCTGCGCCGAAATTGACAGTGGTGGGCTACCGCCTGACAAATACTCTGAACTTGTTATTGGATCCACTCCCGTTCAGGTACAACAGCCGCCTTCTACCTCTCCTTCTAAAAATTAAAATTATTTCTAATTTTGAAGATGTTTGTTCGTCTTTCATTCAGAAAATGATTCCGACAAGCTTGACCCCAAAACTGCGCACGGTGAAGGTCTTGGCACTAGGATCTATCGGCCCCAACCTGGAGCAAGTTGTCAGTTTCCTGATATGCTTTCCGTGCCTGGAGAAGCTATATATCGAGGTGATGTTCCTTTCCTGTTAAATGTTAACCATAAGGGAGTTCAATTTGTGACACCTTTTTCCAAGTTTACAATGACAATGTACTACGATTTCTGAAGGATTCTTTTGGAGGATTTCAGTACATACATGTCCCCCCCCCCATATTGGTTGCTTGATCCATATGGTTACAATCAATAAGCATTTCTCCTTTGGATTCATCTGTACTAGTTTTCTTAGGGAACTTCTCATCCACTCCAACCTCTTGTGAAGAAGGCTACATTTTTCTAGAATGTAATCAAATGCCCATGTTAATCATGTCAGATTGAAGATGGCATGTTAGTGCATTTTACAAATCCTGCAAACCAAATAGGCCTGTAGTAGTGTTCAAAAATGCATGTAGGCACTAACACATTTTCTTCTTTTGCAGATAAGATTAGGCCCAGTGGTGGATAATGTGATACAATATAACAATCACGTCGAATGCCTAGATCTGCATCTTTCAGAAATTACTTTGAACTCCTACCGAGGGACCTTACCAGAGATTATATTCGCCGGGTTCTTTGTTCTCAGAGCAAGGGTGATGAAGGTAATGAGGTTTGCCCTGCATTTATTTCGCAAAAATGAATGGTTTGTTGATCAGCGCCAGTGCCTGCGGCAGAATGGAATAGGCTCCAAAAATGCTGAATTTCATTTTGGAACTTCAGATGGCAGAGTAACCGGAAGTCATTGTGTCAACCCCATACATGACTTCTCAGTGGCTAACCCCTTTGCAAAAATTGTGAGGTTTCTAAACCAGACTTAGAAGTGGTAATATTAGTTTGAACCTCTCTGATATCCATGTTCAGCGGATCAGCGCGAGCATTTGCAGCTGATTTGCTGAATTTCATTTCTAATATCAGTTTGAACCTTGTAATCTTCGAATTTGAACCATATAACTCTGGAATTTGAACCTTGTAATATTTCGAGCTTTTGTGGTACAATCGTTGAAATGGCATCGTATGAGACTCGTATATTGGTAGCACTATTTTGACCTTAATATGCAATGGTCTTAGATTTTATTAACCATTCTCGAATCAGTTTACCTTGTCGATCTCACAGCACACGATCTGTATAGCTAACTCGACTGCGATCTTCGACATTATTGCACACAGTTGGTTTCTTCCACCGTGTGCCCTGTAGAGCATAGAATTAATTATCGCACTCGAGTGTCCATCATCACCCTTCTGTGTAACTTTGACCTCATCACCCACAGGTAAACTTATGACCGAAGTAATTCCACACACTTCGTTTTTACAAAGCTTTTTGCCAATAAACGCCCACGATTTGTCCCTCTTCTAGCGGACGCGTGACCAAACTAGCCGGGCGGGAAGCTTGCGTGGTAAACTGCACGGCAGCGTGGGAACAGGCTCACTGACGATACATTTGGCGCCTCTTCGAGACCACGCGTGCGGTGCGGTGTTGTCAAGCGTGCACTTGAATCCTCCGCTATGAAGACCGTGACAAGACGCGACGATTACAGGTCGGCCGGCTCCCATTTATTACAGCAGCCATTTAACCCTTGTGTCTCTTCAACCTTTCGATCATGCCCCACCATTACAAGAAGCACACCCACCATGAGAAATTCTTAGAGGGTATCCTATGCGGCTCCAATGGCGCTCTGAACAGCTGTCGACGACGAGTAGCAGTTCACCATGCGTGCCGTTGTGGACACCCACAGAAGGTTCATGGACCTATCGGTGGTGTACACCAACGACCCGGTCTGGGTGGAGCACTCCATCCACATCATGGAGCTGTTGCTTGCCGAGGAGAAGTACAAGGTGGTCGGGTTAGACCTCGAGTACACCCGCGCTCGTGCCAGGTGTCGTCCTAAGGTCGCCGTCACCCAAATGTGCGTGCGCCACCACGTCCTCGTCTACCCCTACTGCCTGGCGACAAGGCCTTGTGAGCATTTCGCCAGATTTGTCAATAGCCCCCACTACATGTTTGCTACGGTGGACATCACCAACGATGTAAAGGCGCTTGAGAATTCGGGCATCGCCTGCCAGAATCTTGTCGACATCCAGGGCCAATACAAGATCTGGGGCAGCAAGGAGCATGAGAAGGACTCACTGGTTCACCTCGCCGAGGCCATCATCGACCCCTACTACAGAGACATGAAGGATTCGTGCAACAAGGACAAGCGTGCTTGCCACTCGGCTTGGATGGAGAAACTCGACAAAGCTCATGTCGTGTACGCGGCCAAGGAGGCGTACACGAGCTACAACATGTACAGGCGGATTGTTGACATGAGGAAGTGCCTCCTTCCCCAAAACGGCCAGGGATCCAGCCGGAAGCAGAGCAATGGCAAGCGTCGTCGCAACAATAAGTAGATGATTAGATCCTCGTTTCTCCTAGTTTAGTATGCGTGTAATTGCTTACTTTGGTGTGTGGAAATGTTATGTATGTAGTCACTTGTGTAATTGTATGCTTAATTTGGTTATGCAATGTTGTCTTTTTAAGTATATATGTTGATGCTCTGTGGACAGAGCGTAGATGTTGTGCGGACAAAGAAAATCACATCGCACACGGACTAAACAATGGAACCCATCGGTGATGTTTTCATCAATAACTCACAATTGTATACCAGCAATTGTTTGCTCACAACACACACGGCTTGTTAGCAGCAATCGCTTGTGTTGTTATCGGTCTTCGCACATGTTTCCGATTACAGACCTGTTTGCCGCGTATCACACACATCTTGTTAAGTTGAACCGTTTCCGTTCTCTTGTCCCAACGCAAAAAGTTCATCCGAGTGAACCGCATGTCGCATATCGCACACACCTTCATCTGGCAGACCATTTCTTTTGTGTTGTCTAATCATAAACAGTTCGTCCGAGTGAACCGTATGTTGTATATCGCACACACCTTCATCTGGCTGCCCGTTTATTTTGTTCCTCCTCATCGCAAACAGTTAATTGAACTGAACCGTATGCACTGCATCGCACACGCAACTAAAATCTGAACCGTATTTGATGCATCCTCCATCGCAAACGTTTTGCACCTTTTTGACGTTTTTTACACCACCGTTTACGATTATTGTATCGCACACAGGTTCGTCGAAGGGTCTCTGATCGTAGTGTCACGTTAGCAGCATCCTGCAGTAGTGTATAGCCTATATCATATAGGCCACATGTGTCCAGAGCATCCCTGAATGCATCCATTTGCGTCTGGCTCCTATTCCCCACGCCATCATGTTCATGTACATGCAACACCTCGTTGAAATCACCTAAGACTAGCCAGGGCATATCGCTCGTCCCTACGATACCCCTAAGCGTGTCCCAGGTCTTGTATCTTTCATTCACTTGGGCTTCTCCATAGATGAAGGTAACCCTTGTTTTAACATCCACAAGATCGTTAATAACTGCATCAATATGATACTGAGAATACCCGACAATCTCAAGCTTTATTTCTTCATTCCAGAAAATTCCTAATCCGCCACTTCTGCCCGAGCGGCTAACAACAAAACTCTTATTATAACCTAAAGAGCCAACCATATTCTCGACTCTAATTCCCTCCATTTGAGTTTCAAGGATACATAATACAGAGGGGGCAAACTGCTTCGTCACAAAGCCCTTATAGCTTGGTGGCAGTGACTCGAGAACTCTGTCAATGACTGTGTCATCTGGAAGATTAACTCTCAACTGAGTCAAGCGGTTGTGAAACCCAAACATTCTGAGTATATGCTCACTAACATAACTGTTCTCCTCCATCTTGCAGCTAAAGAACTTGTCGAAGGTGTCATACCTCTCAACCCGGGCATGAGCTTGAAATACCAATTTCAGCTCCTGGAACACCCCATATGCTCCATGGTGCTCAAAACGTCTTTGGAGCCCCGGCTCTAAGCCGTAAAGCATGGCGCACTGAACTATCGAGTAGTCATTAGAACGTGCCTGCCAGATGTTCACAACATCCACAAACGATGCTGGAGGGGGTGTGGCACCTAGCGGTGCATCAAGTACATAAGCCTTCTGTGCAGCAATGAGGATAACCCTCAAGTTACGGACCTAGTCCGCATAGTTTCTTCCATCATCTTTCAACTTAACTTTCTCTAGGACGCATTAAAATTTAGGGGCACTACAACGCGGGCCATTGATCTACAACACAAATTTTGCAAAGACAATTAAGACTAAGTTCATGATAATTAGTTTAGTTAATCAAATTACTAACAAACTCCCACTTAAATCAATATCCCTCAAATTATCTAAGTGATACATGATCCAAATCAACTAACCCATGTCCGATCATCACGTGAGATGGGGTAGTCATCAATGGTGAACATCTCCATGTGGATCATATCTACTATAAGACTCATGTTCGACCTTTTGGTCTCCTGTATTTCGAGGCCATGTCTGTACATACTAGGCTCGTCAAGTTTAACCCAAGTATTCTGCATGTGTAAAAACAGACATACACCCATTGTATGTGAACGTAGAGTCTATCACATCCGATCATTACTAGGTGCTTCGAAACGACGAACTTTTGCGACGGTGCATACTTAGGGAGAACAGAATTTCTTGAAATTAAGTGAAGGGATCATCTTATAATGATACCGTCATCCTAAGCCAAATAAGATGCATAAAAAGATAAATATTACATGCAATCAATATGTGACATGATATGACCATTATCATCTCGTGCCTTTGATCTTCATCTCCAAAGCACCGGCATGATCTCCATCATCACCGGCATGACACCATGATCTCCATCATCGTGTCGTAACATGGTCGTCTCGCCAACTATTGCATCTATAATTATTGCTAACACATAGCGATAAAGTAAAGCAATTACATGGCGATTAATAAATTAAAGACAACCCTATGACTCCTGCCGGTTGCCGAGCTCATCGGCATGCAAGTCGTGAACCTATTACAAAACATGATCATCTCATACATCAACATATGTCACATCATGTTTTTGGCCATACCACATCACAACATGCCCTGCAAAAACAAGTTAGACGTCCTCTGCTTTGTTGTTGCAAATTTTACGTGCCTGCTATGGGCAACTAGCAAGAACTGTTCTTACCTACACAAAGCCACAATGGTGATAATCAAGTTGCCTTTTAACCTTCTACAAGGACCACCTTCGTGAAATTAGATTCAACTAAAGTAGGAGAGACAAACACCTGCTAGCCATCTTATACAAAACAAGTTGCATGTCAGTCGGTGGAACCGGTCTCATGTGCGAGGACATGTAAAGTTGGCCCGAACCGCTTCATCCCACAATACCGCCGAATCCAAATAAGACAAGAGAGGTAAGCAATGTAAGTATCAACGCCCACAACTCTTTATGCTCTAGTCGTGCATATACATCTACGCATAGACCTAGCTCTGACACCACTGATGTGGAACGAAGCATGAAAATCAATTTTTTGTCCTACAAACACCCAAGATCTATCTAGGAGAAGCATAGAAACGAGAGGGGAGAGTGTGTTTAAGCGAAAGTGTATATCACGCGGTTCATGTAGTCGTACTCGTCACGATCCAATCGTGATCCAAACCGATGAAGTACCAAACGGACGACACCTCCGCGTTCAGCACACGTACGCTCAATGACGTATCCTCCTTCTTGATCTAGCAAGCGAGGGAGGAGAAATATATGAGATTGCCGGCAACATGACGGCGTGACGGTGATGGTGGTGGAGTGATTCCGGCAGGGCTACACCGAGCGCTACCGAAACAATGAAGACGGAGGAGTTGTGAAGTAATGGGAGAGAGAGGGGGGCCAAGGGCTTGTGTATCCTCCTGGGGGCAACCCCTCCCATCTATATATAGGTGGAGGGGCGTGGTGGCCAGCCCTCCAAGCCCTAGGGGCGCACCAAGGGGGAGGTTCCCTCCTTTTCCATACACAGGTAGACTTTCCACCTCTCCCAAGCCACATGGGCCTTGAGGGACTTGTGCCCTTGGCCCAATAAAGCCAGTGCGCCTCCCCTCAGCCCATGCTGGCCCTTGGGACATGGTGTAATCCTTGGTGGACTTCCGGACTCCTCCGGAAGTTTTCGGAACCTTCTAGAAGCTTCTCGATACAATAACGAAAAAAACTGAAACTTTTTCCGGAACCCTGAAAGCAACTTTCCATATATAAATCTTTATCTCCGGACCATTTCGGAGCTCCTCGTGACGTCCGGGATCTCATCCGGGACTCCGAAAAACATTCGGTCACCAACATGCATATCCCAATATTACTCTAGTGTCACCAAACGTTAAGCGTGCTACGGGTTCGGGAATCATGTAGAACATGACCGAGACACCTCTCCGGTCAATAACCAATAGCAGAACCTGGATGTCCATATTGGTTCCTACATATTCCATGAAGATATTTTATCGGTTGAACAACGATGTCAAGGATTCGGTTAATCCCGTATGCAATTCCCTTTGTCCGGCGATATGTTATTTGCCCGAGATTCGATCGTCGGTATCTCCATACTTAGTTCAATACCGTAACCGACAAGTTTCTTTACTCGTTCTATAATAAAAGATCTCATGACTAACTCATTAGCCACATTGCTTGCAAGCTCTTTATGATGTTGTATTACCGAGAGGGCCCAGAGATATTTCTCTGTCACACGGATTGAAAAATCCCAGTCTCGATCCATGCCAACCCAACAGACACCTTCGGACATACCTGTAGAGCATATTTATGATCGCCCAGTTATGAAGTGATGTTTGATAGCACACAAGGTATTCGTCTAGCATCCAGGATTTGCATGATCTTAGGAATAGATACTTGACATGAAGAAAGCTATAGCAATAAACTCAAGTGATACGATCTAATGCTAAGCTTACGGTTGGGTCTTGTCCATCACATCATTCCCCTAATGATGTGATCCCGTTATCAAATCACAACTCATGTCTATGGTAGTTAGGAAACCTTAACCATCTTTGATCAACGAGCTAGTCTAGTAGAGGCTCACTAGGGACATAGTATTTGTTTATGTATTGACACTTGTATTTAAGTTTCTGGTAAATACAATTCTAGCATGAATAATAAACCTTTATCATGAACAAGAAAATATGATGATAACCAATTTATTATTGCCTCTAGGGCATATTTCCAACAGCAACATCTGGTAGCAGACAGATTGCACGATCATTTTTGCATCAGCATCCAAAGAGTCCATGTTCGAGGTCAAAATCCTGGCATCCTCTACATTGGCGGCGATCTTCAACTTCTCTTCCTCGAGCTTGGCCTTCCTCTCTTCGAGCTTGAGCTTCTTGTCCCTTGTCTCCATCAACAATTTGAATCTCTCCTCCTTAATGTCCGAGAGCTTCATGCATACCTCCTGCTTCTTCGCCAAGATGTCCTCTAACCTCTCTGTGAGCTTGGCCGCCACAGCTTCTCGCTTTTCCCTCTCCTCCTCCCACTCCCCCCTCCCGTAAATTTCTTATAAACTTCTTCGACGGTTCTTTGGTTGGGTCAGTAGGGTCACCAATTTCTTCCTTATTGGCTTGGGCGGTGGTCTTGGCTATAAAAAGTTCCACTTCGGTTGCCCATTCAACTTCAACCAACAATGCATGATGGTGAAGGACTTCTTCTCCAACTTCTTGTACACCACACAAGCACGGGTGGCTACAAAGTGAAACATTGTCGACAATGCATATCCGGCTATAGGGCAACAAAAGAATACATGTCCGACTAGTGATCGACAAAACTAAGCATATTCGGCTAGTGATCAACTTACTTGCTCGGTGATTTGTGCACCGCTAGGCTACTGTGCGATGAGATGCTTCAAGTGCCCGCAATACTTGGACACGGCCTCTTGGATGGTGTACCATCGATGGTAGAGGGATTTCCATTCACGGTTGCGGATGATCGTGTCGAAGTAGGGAGCGAAATGCTTGTGTTCATGGAACTGATGAGGACATGTACCTAGGGTAGGGTCACAGGCCTGACCTAAATACCTTCCCCAAGGACATCACTCTAAAGCCAGAAGCATTCGAGGGGTACCATCACCCACTTGACCAGAAACATTTCCACTCGGAGGAGTCAAGATCCCTCGACCGTAACAAGAAACACTCGACGGACAGAAGACCTAAAGTCACTCTACACAGCAACGGTCGAGCATTAACTCCTAGACTTAATAGCCATTTATAAAACTTTATTACGGACGTTACCAGTAACGCCCCCCTCTTGATGTACCTTAAATCCCTTGTAACGTGGGCTGGCCGGGGTGCTGGCGCACTCTATATAAGCCACCCCCCTCCACATGCACAAGCGTTCGCACCCCCCTGTAACACACACGCATATAATCTAGTCGACCGTCTCCGGGCTCCGAGATGTAGGGCTGTTACTTCCTCCGAGAAGGGCCTGAACTCATAAAACTCGTGCGTACAGCTTCTCCATAGCTAGGATCTTGCCTCTACATCCCTACCCCCCATTCTACTGTCAGACTTAGAACCACGACAGTTGGCGCCCACCGTGGGGCCGGTGTCTTAGCGACTTGTTGGAGAAGTTGCAATTTTTCCGATCCCCATCAGCATGGTTTCAGGCGAAGGATTGGCCGAGGGCCGCGAGATCCGTCTCGGCGCGCTCGTGTTCGTCGCCGACGACTCCGCTTGGCTCCAAGAAGCTCCACTCGACGTCGAGGCGCTCCCCGTCCGCGGGGCAACGCACTTTCGCGCGTGCGTCCGCGGCGTCCTCCTGCGGCAGCCGTCGACCCAGTATCGGTCAGCTCCGGTGGCGCCTTCACTCCCTGTTGCCCGCCGGCACAAGCGTTCCGGTCGGTCGAGGCTCCAGCGGTGGGTGAGGCACGCGGTGGCTCGCCAGTCGGCCACCCCCCAAGTCGCGGCAATCGAGCCCGACGAAACTCTCTACGGCCTGTTCGACTGGCTCCGTTGAGACCGCATCCGAGTGCGACAGCAGTGACCCCGTGGCGGAAGTCCTGATGGTCAATGGACCGCGCAGTCCTCCTGGCTTCCCCCCCGACGACGGTGGTGATGGCGGAGGCGATCCGTCGCGTGTCCACGAGGAGTACCGCCCCGAGCCCCTCTCTTCGCAGCAGAGGGAAATGATGTGTTGGATTTACCATGCCACATTCACACCAAAAAGGATGAGGAGGGTAATCTCATTTATCCAAAACATACCACTCGACAATGTCGGCTCCTAATCCAGCAGTTCCGAGAGAAACAGCCCAAAGAAAAGGAGAAAGAATCGGACAAAGTTGAGGATAAGGAAGAGGACGATGATGGTTACCCCACGTCAATTCCACTCTGATGATTTTTGCTGATGTTGAGAGCAAGAGTCGACTGAAAGTCATCAACAGAGAAGTGAACATGGTCGCTCCGGCGATGCCCAGTTATTTGAAGTGGTCCCAGACTGCCATTACATTCGACCAGTCTGATCACCCGACACACATAGCCACCCCTGGGAGGCAAGCTTTGGTGGTCGACCCAGTCGTCGAAGGCACTCGGTTGACTAAGGTTCTGATGGATGGTGGCAGTGGCCTGAATATACTGTATGCGGAGACCTTGAAAGGAATGGGCATTCCGATGTCCAGACTCGGTGAAAGCAATATGAGTTTCCATGGGGTTATTCCTGGCAAGAAGGCTGAGTCACTCGGCCAGATCGCCCTCGATGTGGTTTTCGGTGATTCCAAGAATTACCGCAAAGAAAAGTTGGCGTTTGAAGTCGTCGATTTCTAGAGTGCTTATCATGCTATTCTGGGCAGGCCGGCTTATGCACGTTTCATGGCTCGACCATGTTACGTTTACCTCAAATTGAAGATGCCTGGTCCTAAAGGAGTGATCACTATCACTGGCAATCGGAAGAAGGCAGAAGAGTGCTTCCAGAAGGGCTCAAAGATCGCCGATGCGCAAATGGCAGTAGTGGAATTGCAGGAGTATCAAAAAAATGCAGATCCGAGTGATTTGTTGCGAGCTAAGAAGCCTGCCACGGATTCAGCATTTCAGTCGTCTGGTGAAACGAAGCCAATTCATATTCACCCGACCGATCCCAATGCTGCTCTGACTCACATTTCGACAACACTCGACTCCAAATAGGAAGAAGCGCTCATCCAGTTCCTCCGTGAGAACTGGGACATCTTTGCATGGAAACCTTCTGACATGCCGGGTGTTCCCAGGGGGCTGGCTGAGCACCATTTGCGAGTCGACCCAAAAGTGAAACCAGTTAAAGAACATCTTCAACGGTCCACCGTACAGAAGAGAAAAGCAATCGGTGAAGAAGTGGCTCGGCTCCTAGCAGCTGAGTTTATCCGAGAGATTTACCACTCCAAGTGGCTAGCCAACGTTGTCATGGTCCCCAAGAAGGACGACTCACTCCGCATGTGCATTGACTTCAAGCATATCAATCGGGCCTGCCCGAAAGATCACTTTCCTCTCCCCCGCATCGATCAAATAGTCGACTCGACTGCAGGGTGTGAGCGCTTGTCCTTTTTGGACGCCTATTCCGGGTATCATCAGATCCGACTGTATGGACCTGATGAGATAAAAACAGCTTTCATCACTCCATTTGGGTGCTTCTGTTATGTCACCATGCCATTCGTCCTGAAGAATGCTGGAGCCACATTCATGAGGATGATTCAGAAGTGTTTACTCACTCAAATCAGTCGGAATGTGGAAGCATACATGGATGACATTGTGGTCAAGTCACGTAAAGGTTCTGACCTGTTGGCTGACCTTGCTGAAACTTTTGCCAACCTCAGAAGGTATGATATCAAGCTTAATCCATCAAAGTGCACATTCGGAGTTCCGGGCGGAAAATTACTCGGTTTCCTCGTTTCCGAACGGGGGATCGACGCTAACCCAGAGAAAGTTGGTGCCATTCTCCGAATGAAACGCCCTGTGCGTGTGCACGATGTCCAGAAGCTTACAGGTTGTTTGGCCGCCTTGAGTCGATTCATTTCTCGCCTCGGTGAAAAGGCATTGCCTCTTTACCGACTGATGAAGAAGTCTGATAAGTTTGAGTGGACTCCTGAAGCTGATGCAGCATTTGCAGAGCTCAAAGCCCTGCTTTCCACCCAGCCGGTGCTCGCTGCCCCAATCAGCAAAGAGCCTTTACTGCTTTACATTGCAGCCACTGGACAAGTTGTCAGTACAGTACTTATGGTCGAGCAGGAAGAAGAAGGAAAAGCCTATAAAGTTCAGCGCCCAGTATATTATGTTTCTGAAGTTTTGACTCCATCAAAGCAAAGATATCCACATTATCAGAAGCTTGTTTATGGGATTTATATGACCACGAAGAAGGTTGCACATTATTTCTCTGACCACTCCATTACAGTCGTCGGCGATGCTCCATTATCAGAGATTCTGGACAACAGAGATGCAACTGGTCGAGTGGCAAAGTGGGCGATTGAACTCCTTCCCTTGGATATTAAGTTTGAGGCAAAGAAAGCTATCAAGTCCCAAGCAATAGCAGATTTCCTCACCGAGTGGATCGAACAGCAACTGCCGACTCAAGTCCACTCGGAGCACTGGACCATGTTCTTTGATGGTTCCAAGATGCTGAATGGTTCCGGTGCTGGGGTGGTATTGATATCCCCCGAGGAGACAAGCTTAGATATGTTCTCCAGATTCACTTTGATTCCTCCAATAACGAAGCGGAATATGAAGCACTCTTATATCGGTTACGTATGGCCATCTCACTCGGCGTCCGTCGCCTCATGGTCTACGACGACTCATATTTGGTAGTCAATCAAGTGATGAAGGAGTGGGATGTCAGAAGCCCAGCTATGACTGGTTACTGCAATGCGGTGAGGAAGTTGGAAAAGAAGTTTGAGGGGTTAGAGCTCCATCATATACCCCGATTGAAAAATCAAGCAGCCGATGATTTGGCAAAGATAGGTTCCAAGAGGGAAGCCATTCCCAGCAACGTGTTTTTGGAACACATTCATACACCTTCAGTTCAAGAAGATCCTTTCACTGAAGAGCCCCCGCAGCCTAAGAGTGCCATAGATCCGACTGAAGTCGAAGTCCCAGTTGTGGTCAACCTGATCATGGAGGTTGTGGTCATCACTCCCGACTGGACAGTGCCATACATTGTGTATATCCTTAGGAAGGAACTCCCAGAGGATGAAGAAGAGGCTCGACAGATCGTCCGTTGATCCAAAGCCTTTACTGTGATCAGAGGACAACTGTTCAGGGAAAGCGTAACCGGAGTCAGCCAGAAATGCATAACACCAGAAGAAGGTCGAGTGATCCTCAATGACATCCACTCGGGGACCTGTGGTCACCATGCGTCCTCTCGGACCATTGTGGCCAAAGCATATCGAGCCGGATTTTATTGGCGATGAGCAAGTGAAATGGCGAAAGATATAGTCGACAAATGTGAAGGCTGCCAGTTTTACTCCAATATGTCCCACAAGCCTGCGTCGGCCCTGAAGACTATTCCACTCGTCTGGCCCTTTGCCGTTTGGGGATTGGATATGGTTGGACCCCTGAGGACTGGTAGGAGCGGCTTCACTCATGTGCTTGTAGCAGTCGACAAGTTTACCAAATGGATTGAAGCCAAGCCTATCAAGAATCTTGAAGCCAGTACTGCCGTCAGCTTCATCAGAGAATTGACATTCAGATATGGAGTTCCGCACAGCATCATCACTGACAACAGGTCGAACTTCGATTCTGATGAGTTCAGAGCCTTCTGTGCTTCCCAAGGCACACGAGTCGACTATGCTTCAGTCGCCCACCCCCAGTCGAATGGACAAGCAGAAAGAGCAAATGGCTTGATTCTCAAAGGACTGAAACCCCGACTGATGCGTGATCTCAAGCACGTAGCAGGCGCCTGGGTCGATGAACTTCCATCAGTTCTTTGGGGATTGAGGACAACTCCCAATCGGTCGACTGGCCGAACTCCATTCTTCTTGGTTTATGGAGCTGAAGCTGTTCTACCGAGTGACTTGCTTCACAATGCACCCCCGAGTCGAGCTCTTCTCTGAAGATGAAGCAGAACAGGCCCGGCAGGACGCAGTCGATCTCCTAGAGGAGGAAAGAGAGATGGCCTTAATCCGGTCGACCATTTATCAGCAAGACTTGCGTCGATTCCATGCCAGAAACGTGAGGGGCCGAGCCTTTCAAGAGGGAGACTTGGTTCTTCGAGTGGATCAGCAGAAACCACACAAGCTCACCCCTGCCTGGGAAGGTCCCTTCATTGTCATCAGAGTTCTCCACAATGGAGCATACCATCTTTACAATGTCGAGCATCAGAAAGACGAGCCACGGGCTTGGAACGCGGAGCTGCTCCGCCCCTTTTATACTTAAGTACTCATTCGGATGAGATGTAATAAGAAATACCTTTGTAGTTTGTTCATCAAAGACAAGAGCTTTACAGTCTTCCTAAATGGTTGTTGTTGCTTTTGTTTGCGTCTGAAATCCCCCAGTGGGTGACTTTGCCGTGAATCCGTTTCGCCTAAGTTTGAAAAATCCTACTGAATGATGAGCAAGCCTCTCACTCGGGGGCTTAGCCGCGAATCCATTTCGCCTAAGTTTGAAAAATCCTACCGAGTGGTGAGCAAGCCTCTCACTCGGGGGCTTAGCTGCAGTCCAGTACTCGCCTAAGTTTGGAAAATCCTACCGAGTGGTGAGCAAGCCTCTCACTCGGGGGCTTAGCTGCAGTCCAGTACTCGCCTAGGTTTGAAAAATCCCACCGAGTGGTGAGCAACCCTCTCACTCAGGGGCTTAGCTGCAGTCCAGTACTCGCCTA
>NC_057802.1:433434029-433434536 GCF_018294505.1 Triticum aestivum
GGGCTTAGCCGCGAATCCATTTCGCCTAAGTTTGAAAAATCCTACCGAGTGGTGAGCAAGCCTCTCACTCGGGGGCTTAGCTGCAGTCCAGTACTCGCCTAAGTTTGAAAAATCCTACCGAGTGGTGAGCAAGCCTCTCACTCGGGGGCTTAGCTGCAGTCCAGTACTCGCCTAAGTTTGAAAAATCCTACCGAGTGGTGAGCAACCCTCTCACTCGGGGGCTTAGCTGCAGTCCAGTACTCGCCTAAGTTTGAAAAATCCTACCGAGTGGTGGGCAACCCTCCCACTCGGGGGCTTAGCTGCAGTCCAGTACTCGCCTAAGTTTGAAAAATCCTACCGAGTGGTGAGCAACCCTCCCACTCGGGGGCTTAGCTGCAATCTAGTCCTCGCCTAAGTTCGAAGTCCATCCCCATTCGCAAGGACGACGAGGTGCAGTTCGGCTGCAACCTTCTCCTTCAGAGCTGCGCCACAAGTACAACGTGCGCTCCATCCCTATCCGCAAGGACG
>NC_057802.1:433434645-433445111 GCF_018294505.1 Triticum aestivum
TGAAAAATCCTACCGAGTGGTGAGCAACCCTCCCACTCGGGGGTTTCGCTGCAGTCCAGTACTCGCCTAAGTTTGAAAAATCCTACCGAGTGGTGAGCAACCCTCCCACTCGGGGGCTTAGCTGCAGTCCAGTGCTCGCCTAAGTTTGAAAAATCCTACCAAGTGGTGAGCAACCCTCCCACTCGGGGGCTTAGCTGCAGTCCAGTACTCGCCTAAGTTTGAAAAATCCTACCGAGTGTTGAGCAACCCGCCCACTCGGGGGCTTAGCTGCAGTCTAGTACTCGCCTAAGTTCGAAATACATCCCCATTCGCAAGGACGACGAGGTGCAGGTCGGCTGCAACCTTCTCCTTCAGAGCTGCGCCACAAGTACAACGTGCGCTCCATCCCTATCCGCAAGGACGACGAGGTGCAGGTCGACTGCAACCTTCTCCTTCGGAGCTGCACCATAAGTACAACGTGCGCTCCATCCTTATCCGCAAGGGCGACGAGGTGCGGGTCGACTGGAGCATCAACTTCAGAGCTGCATCTCAAGCACAAAGATTGTTCCGTGTGAAGAACAAATTCCACTCGAAGACAAATACAAGCATATTCAGAGATAAATCAAGTTCAGATAAATCCTAAAGGTCAAGACCACGGATCAAAGTACTCGGGCATTCAGCCCGAAGGAGTTTAACGGTTACAAAATCACTCGGCATTCCGAGGCAAATTTAAGGCAGAGCATAAAAGTTTGTTCACTCCGCAGGAGGAGGGCTGGCAGGCTCGACGAATTCGTCCAGGTCGATCCCGTCAGCAATCCGAGTGGCAGCAGCAATGAAAGTCTCCATGAAGGACTAGAAGTAGTGCCTTTTGGTGTTAGCAACTTTAATCGCCGCCAGCGTCTCTTCCCGAGCTTCTCGACAGTGGACGTGAACCAAAGATAGAGCCACATCAGCGCCGCACCGGGCAGAAGACTTCTTCCATTCTTGAATTCGATTGGGAGCTTCTTTGAGCCGAGCGATCATAGACTCGAGGTCATTCTGAAGTGTTGCCATGGGCCAGAGAGTTGTGTCAATCCGCGACATCGCGACTTTCAGTCGGGCGAGATAATCGACAACACCAGTGATTTGGGATTCCAGTCGGAGCACGTTCATGGCAGCTTCATCCTTCACTAGAGAGTTGATGGGGTCCAAGCTTGGTTCAATTCGCCAGGTCTCTTCCTCGAAGACCCGGCAAAACTCTGCATACACAATTCAAGGGTAAGCCAATGACCATATGTCGAGTCGACAAGAACAAACCAGTCGGATCAAAGGAAACACCTTCAAGCATGACGAACAACTTATTAGCAAGGCTTCCTAGATAATTCTCCAGATTGTTCCTCCTGCGGGCAATACCTTCCATCTTCTCGTTCAGATTTTCCTTGTCCTTCTTCAGGCGAGCCGCTTCCTTATTGGCTTCGTCAAGGGCAGTTTTCAGCCTGGAGTTTTCTTCCTCCAATTTGCCGACTGAAGCCAACTTCTGTTCAGCGAGCGCAGTTTCCTCATCAGCTTTTTTCTGCGCGGCCGCCAGATCTTGATCCTTTTCCGCCAGAGCTTGGTTCAATTTCTCTGAAAGAAATAATGTTGGATTCAGAAAAAGCAGAATGAAATCCGGTTCAGGGAAAACTCAGTCGACAGGTCTTCTTTACCAGCGGCGTCATCCTTGGCCTTTTGCAGTTCTGTCTTGGCCAGCTCCTGTTCGAGGTTGAGCTGAATCTGCTGCTTCTCCAGGTCAGCAAAACGAGCTCCAAGATCACAAGATTTCTGCAACCAAAGAACAGGTCAGTCGATTGGTGAAAAGATTGGTTATTTCGGAGAGGTAAAAGGATAAAGCCAACAAATTCTAAGACTACTGCCGAATCAAACATCCAACAGTAGTCTCTGGGACTACACCCAGTGGGTGCACTTAGCGTGCCCCCACTGGTTCAGTTTACACTCGACAAGGCCTGTCCAGCACGAGTGCAAAAAAACCACTGATTCAAAGTTCAACTCGACATGGTCCGACCAGACCGAGTGAAGAAATTCAAATTCTAATGCTCAGACCATAGCCGACTGCCCGCAGTCAATTATGGTCTCGGGGACTACACCCAGCGGGTGCACTCAGCGTGCCCCCACTGGTCAAAAGATCTACACCCAGTGGGTGCACTCAGCGTGCCCCCGCTGGTTCAAAGTTCCACTCAACATGGCCCGACCAGACCGAGTGAAGAAATTCAAATTCTGATGCTCAGACCATAGTCGACTGCCCGCAGTCAATTATGGTCTCGGGGACTACACCCAGTGGGTGCACTCAGCATGCCCCCACTGGTCAAAAGATTCAATTGACAACAACATTATCAGCTCAAAGTGCGAATCTGTTCAGTGACAAATCAAAACACCCAGTGGGTGTACAGATGCAAGGCGCAGACAGATGCAAAGATTCTTGGAAAGAAAGTTTTCAGGTACCATATCCTAACAGAACAAGCCAGAAGACTCAGTCGACGATCTACTAACCTGGACGTTGCTCTGGAGAGCGGAGCTGGCATCATAAGCAGCTTGGCTGGCTTCCGCGCCATCTTCATCTTCTCCATCATAATGCCCGCCTGGCGTATAGCCTCTTTTGCAGCACCCACTTGGTCCTCTGGGACGTGATGTGTAGCAAAAGGTGAAGGTGGATCGGTGGGAATCTGTGCAGCTGATGAGGAAGGCCGAGCACTCGACAGCGGTATGGCGAAGGAGACGGAAGTCCGATTGGCATCGCCGGCGTCCTGAATTACCGGTTCCGCCACCGGTGTCAATTGAAGCGTCTTGCCAGCGGACGTTTTCCTGTTTCTTCTCCCCAAGGGCCTCTGTGGCTCGTCCTCGTCATCGTCGGGGAGGTCAATGACGTTGAGGGCTGTAAAAAGATCAGCTGCCAAAGTTTCATCACCCGATTAGATATAGCATAGTTCAATCAACAAATCGAAGACAAAATCACGAGGATTGTACCCGGATTGGAGGTCACCGCATCTTCCATTTCCTCATCCTCGTTCTTATAAGAAGAGGTCCCAGAGGTAGCGGCACTGCCAGTTTCAAGATTCATTCAGTCAAACCAAGGAAAAATAAATAGCACAGAACGTCGAGTAAAAGTGAAAGAACACTCACGCAGAAGCAACAGGAACGTCAATTTTGATTCTCGGCAGCGCCTTCCGAGTCTTCTGCACTACAACCTTGGACTGCTTTGGAGCTTTTTCAGTTGGTGCCGGAGAGGACGTCCGAGGACGCTTTGACGACTGCCCGGTCTGAACGGTCGCCTTGTCACGGGCGCTCGCCGGGTCGTGAGTAAGTTTGGATCGCCTTTCCCTGCAGGGAGGAGAGTCGACCTCTTCTTCGTCACTCGGGTCGTCGCTCTCCTCATCCCCCTCTCCGTCGGAATGCCACTCACCGCTTTCACCTCCGCTTGCCTCCCCCTCCGGGTCCTGCTCCTGCTCTCCGTTGGGCATCGAATACATTTCAGTAAGGGCCTAGAAGAAAACAAGCAAGACAAAGTCAGTCAGTGAAGCATAAACAGTTGCATGTTAAATCAAGATGACACTCGGTAATTCAGAATCGGACCTTGTCTGGTTCATAGGATTGGTCAAGTGGAGGGATTCTCCTGGCTCCTCTTTGGTTATCCTTGTTGCCAGTGATACTCCTCAACCACTTCTCCACCGTATCCTCGTCGACTTCTTCTGGGTGCACCCGAGTGGAATCTTCAATGCCCGAATACATCCACATCGGATGGTCGCGGGCTTGAAGTGGCTGAATGCGTCGTCTGAGGAAGACTTCCAGCAGATCCATTCCAGTTACACCCTCACGGATGAGATAGACCACTCGCTCAACCAGCACTTTCACCTCCGCTTTCTCCCCTGGAGTCACTTTCAAGGCGGAGGGCTTCTCTACGCGAGCCATATAAAAAGGAGGAAGTCCAGTCGACTGACCTGGAGTCGGCTGGTCTTTGCAGTAAAACCAGGTCGATTGCCATCCTCGTACTGACTCAGGAAGAGTTATGGCTGGGAAAGAGCTCTTACCCCTCATCTGAATCCCAAGACCCCCACACATCTGGATCACCTGAGTCCTGTCGTCACTCGGGTTAGCCTTTTTGACCGACTGGGAGCGACACGTGAAAATGTGCTTGAAGAGACCCCAGTGTGGTCGACAACCCAAGAAGTTTTCGCACAGAGACACGAAAGCAGCAAGATATATGATGGTGTTGGGGGAAAAGTGATGAAGTTGTGCTCCAAAGAAATTCAAGAAAGCCTAGAAAAAAGGATGCAGAGGCAGAGAAAATCCACGGTCGATGTGAGTGGCAAGGAGGACGCACTCACCCTCCCGAGGTCGAGGTTCGGTCTCATCCTCCGGGAGCCGCGCTGATCCGTGAGGAATCAGCCCCTCCTCCGCCGCCAGATCGTCGAGGTCGTCCTGGCTGATCGTCGACCAGATCCAGTCGCCCTGGATCCAGCCGCGTGACAAACCGGACCGCAACGAGGATCCGCCCCGGCTGGACTTTTTCCCCTTAGCCTTCGCCGTCGCCTTCTTCGCGCGCTCCAAAGCCACCGTCTTGTCTTTCCCCATCTCCGCGGGCAGAGCTCGAACGGAGCGGCGGCGCTGGGGCAGGAGCAGGCGCAGTGGGGGAAACTGAGAAGGGAGAAGAAGAATGAGGACGCACTGTTCAAAAACCCCGGTCCGGCGCCTTATATGGGGTTGCTTCCGAGTGACTCACCTGTAGGCCCAGGCAATCTTATCAAATCCCGCAACAGTCGCGCGCGTGATACGTGGCAAAAAAGGCGGCACGGGAATCGAGGCGGCCTTGCCTTATCCAGCCCGATTACTGCGGCCTCCTCCGCCCCGCGCGCTTCCCGAAATTTGAATCCCGCGAGATCCGCGGGCAGCAGAACAACTTGTCAGACGGAAGATCTCCACCACATTAGCACTCGGATCTCTTCCAGCAAAAGTTCACTCGACAAAACCAGGAATGGATCAAGGCGACTGAAAAAGAAGTTGGTGTCACCACCTCGGTTCGTTGATCCAAAACAAGACACACCCGAAGCGCGAAAAATGAGTCGGAAGTATTTTCAACTCCTTCTCCACTCAAACCCTGATCCATTCGGGGGCTAATGATGAGGACATGTACCTAGGGTAGGGTCACAGGCCTGACCTAAATACCTTCCCCAAGGACATCACTCTAAAGCCAGAAGCATTCGAGGGGTACCATCACCCACTCGACCAGAAACATTTCCACTCGGAGGAGTCAAGATCACTCGACCGTAACAAGAAACACTCGACGGACAGAAGACCTAAAGTCACTCTACACAGCAACGGTCGAGCATTAACTCCTAGACTTAATAGCCATTTATAACACTTTATTACGGACGTTACCAGTAACGCCCCCCTCTTGATGTACCTTAAATCCCTTGTAACGTGGGCTGGCCGGGGTGCTGGCGCACTCTATATAAGCCACCCCCCTCCACATGCACAAGGGTTCGCACCCCCTGTAACACACACGCATATAATCCAGTCGACCGCCTCCGGGCTCCGAGATGTACGGTTGTTACTTCCTCCGAGAAGGGCCTGAACTCATAAAACTCGTGCGTACAGCTTCTCCATAGCTAGGATCTTGCCTCTAGATCCCTACCCCCATTCTACTGTCAGACTTAGAACCACGACAGGAACCATATGTGAATGTTCCTTCAAAAGGTTATGCCCTTTTCCTCCTTGCCACAGATCGGATCAATGCTAGTGGCCAACCATGCATCGCACAACCGCTCACCCTCTCGCATGTTGAAGCTTTCTCCTCTACCCTTCTTCTTCGGATCATCGGTTGTATCATCCGGATCATCATCCTCGCCGTCCTCCTCCTCCTCCTCTGGCTCCTGCTATCCGGCGGCCCAATGTTGTTGTTGTTGTGTGCCATCGGTGGTCTAGGTGTAGGATTGTTGCGTGGCCCTCTGGGTGTAGGACTGTTGTTGCTGGTAGTTGACGGACTGGGTGTGATCTGAGTATTCCACCTGCCTGTCCTCATGGCATCCTCCTCCTCGGTCGTGGATGATGTCGAGCATCTCCCTGTCCAGGTCGTCATACGCCGCCTCCCTGCTCTAGGCATTTCAGCGAACAGCGTGCGGGCACCCATCTGCTCCCCTGCCGCCGTCCGCACCCGGACAAGCTGCGGCGAAGAATAATCGGAGAAGAGCGGCGCCGCGTTTACGTCGACGATGTAAGGCACCGTACCGGCAGGGGTTCCGAGCTGCTTGGCAGCGTACTAGTATGAAGGCTTGTAAGGCTTCGGCCATGGCGCCGTTTGTACTGTGGGCACGCCCGTCTGGCAGCGCCCGCCACGGCCACCATGAACGCCCCGTTAGCCACGACCTCCACGCCCAACGCCACCACCAGGCCCATCGGGGGCCGACCGCTTCTTAAGCTTCTCCTCCTTTGCGGCCCTCGATTTGACACGGCGAGTTTGCAACGTAGCCAGGCTGATCTTCCGGGGAGCGTGATTCTCGGATCCTCCGGCACCTCCGCCGGCTCCATCTCCAACGGGTTCTCCGACGGCTCCATGTGTCGGCGGCAGAAGGAAGGAGAGGGTGGGAGAAAAGAGTGGAATTGGGCGGAGAGCGGCGGGATGTAAGAAAAAAGTGGGGGATTTTGATGCGAAAACAATGCGGGATGCTACAAAAACGCGGCTCTGCCTTTCTTTTAAGTGGGCCAAGGGGGCAGAGAGTGATGTTTCGCATGCCCGGACTCCCGCAAAGCCCCTCATGTTTATCTCCGGTTCGCGGGAGAAAACGCGTCCGGACCGTCCGATGGCCCATGTTGGATGGCACAACACGTCCGGATAGCGCGGTTTGCGGGTCGCCGTTGGAGATGCCATAATAAGTTCTGCGGGTCGGCAATTGCAGAGTTCTTTACGAAAGAGTATTATGGTTGATCCACCAAAGATGGATACATCTGTAGTTGTTCTTGAATGGTTTGAGGTAAGTTTTCTTTTGAGGAGCATTAAAATAGCATCTAAATTGTCTGGGATGTTCAAAGATTATTTTGCTGCCTGTTCTCATCATGTATCTGATCCATTTTATGAGAGCTGGGGTGTGCTGTACATTTATGTAACTTGTTCTACGAGAAGAACCAGTTGCGGTGTAGAAGTTGGTGTCTACCTGGAGGCTCCTGTTCTTTAACCTACACGCTCTGCACGAGTGCCGCATTTTAAATTTTGACATCGCTGCACCATCATGGATGCCAACTGTAGTCTTCGGGAGAATTCAAAATCTTACCCATGAGGAGCGGACATGCTCGACTTTATACTCAGAGCAACCGTTGACATTTTAAATTACTATCTTTCACCATCACCGAATCTCCAGCTTGTTTTTCTCGGCGAAAGGCAGGAGCTAATATAATTAACTTGACAGTTGAGATTAGTCCCGAGCACCATGATACATCTTGTTGATTGATATATTGATTCACTTGGGACACGGGGTACTCTGTTTGGTTGGCATGTAAACAACATATAACTTTCACGGTAAAGAAAGGAAACAAGATCATCTGTTGTTGAGACTCTGTTGTTCGCAACTTGCGCGGCCAGTTGTCTCTAGAGCAGAGTTTTATAGTGGCCCCGGTGCATAGTTAATACCAATTATCTTTGATTAATCCTGCCGTCAACATCTCCCAAATTTCCACAATAATTCAACTTCCATCAAACCTTTACACATGTGCACATCGCGCTGTATCGACGATGTTAGCTCTGTAGAATTTCTCACTGCGGTTTTTGCAGATTTGGGTGTGCCTCGATTCCTGAAACATACTCCCTAGTTCTTATATTTCTTTACGGAGGGAGTAACATATATACTAGTAAACTTTTCAGAGAGTCAATTCACGATCGACTAGGGTTCCATAGTATCAAATGAGCAATAATCGTGTTAGAAATTGTATGTGCTTTAGTTAGGTTTACAAATGTGCAACTGGTTTACTTAATTTTATTTTCTTACCTTCTTATATAAATAAGTAACTTGGATGATTGCATGGAAAAAATAGTGGGGTATAACAGTTTTAGCCGTTATAGTGCCATTTAGTTAATTCGGACGGCTACCATGATTTGCCATAGCCCACTATTTTAAATCTTGGTTTATTGTAAAATAAAGAAAATGTTTTGTGGTCTTAGGCAACTCGGAAGAACAGTTTCTAATTAGATCATTACTAATAACCGTATAATCCCTTTTTATGATTTGTGCAATGCAAAAGGTATAAGAATATCTTATCAAGAAGAAACCATTCGTAGCGGAATAATATTAGTTACCATTCGAGAGCGAACAAAATCAACTACTACATAGTAAATTACGAGCATGCTAGTGTATATTTTTTTTGTTGGAATGTTGCATCTGCTACATCTAAATAAGTAGGCCCGGTAACATATTTTTCTCAACATGTAAGTATGCCACCTCAACATTCAACATACATGGAAAAAGTCTATCTCAACATGCAACTATGCGTAAGAAAAAGTCACCTCAACATGCAAACATGCATGAGAATTTTCATTCTAGTGTGATTTTGTATTTAATAAATGTTATAACTATACAATAATCAAACACATTCATATGTATTCTTAGTCTTAGTTCTCATATTATTACTTCAAATAATCATGTTTCATATGACCAAATCTCACCTAAATAAATTGGAAAACATTCCCACAACAACATGTGGTGTTTCATCTAGTTTGCTATTGAACTGAGTATTTATTAGTGAGAATGTCTTCTAGAGGAAAAAAACAATTGATGTAATATTGCTACATGTAAATTTTGTAGATGGATGATACACACTAAACATTTCAAAGTCGCAAAATAGAAGGCATTGAATCCTAAAAGCAGGACTCCAAATAATTACTAAAAGTGCATTGTTGGTAGTATAGTTTCTCACCATCAATTTATAAATGATAACATTACATGGAACTACAAATGTTATAATATTTTCTACGCAAAAAATCATGTTGTTCTATTAATCAAACCATTAGTACAAATGCCCTTGAAAAATAAAGATGTTACATCAAAATCTTAGGGCCGACCGTTTTCTCTCTCTTGAACAGGCCGATGGCGCGCCACTGCAACCTCTCCATCGACGGATGTTGAAGTATAAGTATGGAACCCTCCTTTGTCTATCAGCATCAGGTTTTCTATGAAATGATTGATGCATACACTTCTACATGGTATCAGCGCCATGAGGCTAATTTAGACAAACAAAATGTGTAGCTCATTTTTTATATACATTTGTCAGAGGGAGCCACACTTAAAGGTGAATGTCGAAGTATAAGTGTATAACCCAACTTAAGCTTTTGGTTGAGCCGACTCGTGCATGCATTCTACATGTGAGGCTGATAGATACTACTTTTCTTTTGCGGGAGATAGATACTACTTTATCTCTACTATTACTAGTAGAACGCCCGTGCGTTGCTACGGGCTACAATACATACTTTAATATAAATGAATCAAACAAATGATTAAGGTTGTCTCCAGGGTCGAAGCTCATTTCTTCCTCATACGTTTGGGCGTGTCCAGGCATCAAACGTGCGCCCAATAGGCTCCCAAAATTCAACCGTCTGACAGTTTGGGCTCCCCAAATCCAGACCATATGTAGTGGAGAAATGTGGTTGTCCAGACTATTCACCATGTTATCTCAAACACGCGGGCCCAATACAAAAACCCCATCCAACGACACACCCTTGCCTTTTCCTGTCACACTCTCCCCTTCCCACTTGATTTTCGTCATAGTGAAACATTTCAAGCTGGAGCCCTATCCTTTAAACTGGATGACGCCCACCTCACGTTGTCCATTGCGCTCTATGTTCTTCACCCTTTAAAACCCGATGCCGCCCACCTCACCTTCGACATGGTGCCCTATGTTCTTCACCCTTTAAAACGGGATGTCGCCCACCTCACCTTCAACATGGTGCCCTATGTTCGTCACCCTTTAAAACAGGATGACGCCCACCTCACCTTTGCCATGGCGCCCTATGTTCTTCACCCCGCCAGTCGACCTGCTCTCTGCCCTGATCATCTTCTCCCGTGTTTGTGCTGATCCACCACCGCCATAAGGGGGAGGAGGTGTGCGCCGCCCATGATACCCCCGGGCCAAGAAGGCAGATCTAACGTCTATTGAGCCACGAAAAAGATTGATGTTTGTTGTTGGGATACAAAATGTAGTTAATTGCCCGTGAGTTGCGATGATGACATAAATATTACCGGTGAAATCAATTTACCTGTAGCAAATCACTATGGAGAAGAGGCAAGAAAAGATCACGCCGAGTTTACAACTGCAAAATAAACTATTTGCATTGAGCATGTAATAAGTCACGGGCATGTAACATGAACGCGTTATAATTTGGATGGAGTATATGATATAACAGGAACATCCATGTTTTCCAAAATTTGCTGCAATCCATGGGAAGGGATAAGAGCTACCCCTAATGTTACAAA
>NC_057802.1:433445453-433458530 GCF_018294505.1 Triticum aestivum
CTGGTCAGTTGAGAAGAGCAATCACCAGATAACCTTTTTCTTGCCAAGCAGCTTTGGAGAACTACCATGAATTTCTGCCCTCAGAACGCACGACGGAGAAGAGTAAATTAATCAAAACTCCTACCTAGATAAATCAGAAATTTCAGCGACAAAACGGGCAAGGAAAAAATATTTCAACGATTGCGAACAATTAATCAAAGGGCATGCCCTACAGTGGTCAGACTAAGGTCTCGGCAATGCACAGATTACTGGCCAGGAAAATAGCAGCAACACACCAAGGACAACGACAGTCAAGAATGGCATCTCCTTCGGCCATACGGTGGTCCATACTCTTTGAAATCCTGGAAGAACAAGAAACCTTGCAAATTTGGAATCGAGAGTAAAGAACATAACAAAAGAGTTCATAAATATAAAGGAGAAAATTCAATAGTCCATACAAAAAAAGGTCTCTATATCATAAACTCTATACATCCAAATCGCTAGGGAGATCCACCGCTCAACTACTCCTGCAAGGACGTCTGGCATGCTACACCTCTTCTAAACACAAGAACTCAACATATGTATGTGCTGAATGAAAAGATCCTCATGAAAAGTTAAAATATTCTATCAAGGTTTACCTGTTACTACATCCTCCTTAACTGTCAGTCCTTGCATAGAATATTCGCCTTCTAACAACATATTGTATCATGCAAAAATCACATTCTTCATGAGAGACGCCCCTCACAATAGAAAATTCATGTCATAGCGGAAATTACAAGTTGCCTTGATGAGAATATACTAATGGTCAAATCGGGCATCACCTTCATCACAGTTCAAGCCTTTACCGTCATTGTCATATTGTGCAGCATCTCCTATGATTCTGCTTTCAGCTCCTCGTTCGCTCCTTCCACGCAATGCAACCATAACCATATGCAACATGACCCTTTGACAGGTCCATAGACCTCGGTTACACTGCAAGACAACAATGTCGACATTTCTGAATTCCACATAAGTGCTAAAAAGTTAGGAAGGCAGAATGAAAGTTTTCTAGGCTTTTACTCATTGCATTTCTGCAACTGTTTTTTTCTACAGAATGTAGGATACACACTCAGATATAAGATGTTAATGCACTTCCAAGATCTATTTATGTATCGGAGGCAGGAAATGTAGAACTTTGATATTCTGTATTGCAAATGACAATAAAAAAATTGAGCCAGGATGAATCAACTAAAATAATTGGACAGGATCATCTTCATTATTGTTCAAAGGAGAGAAAGAAAATGGAAAGGCTTTAATCAAAAATTTGGTAGTCAACAACCATTGCACAAATTTCAGTTTTACAAAGTACAATAGTTCATTTTGCATAAAGCAAGATGGCAACATTCTAGAAACAAAGATGTGTTTGTGTTCATCTAAAGTACAGTTGACATAATTTTTTCAACTTGCAACTACATTCTTTTGCTACTTTCGTGGGCACTAAAATCTAAAAACAGTTGGATTCAAGGGCAAGCCTACTCGATCCTCTAATTCCTCCCAAATTTGCAAACATTTCTAACATACGTGAATCAGCTTCCACCTAATAAGATCAGTTTTAAACCCATCAAATACATCAACAAAATGGAAAGAATGTGAGCAATTGAACATACGCCGAGACAATTTAATAAGAATCAAGAAATATGGAGAAGGGAGTAGGAGGCGTAGTGTCTCGGGTTCGCTCCATCCACGGCGGAGGATGTGCCGGAGTGGGGACGACAGCGAGGCTTTCCGGTGAGTGCTGCCGGACGGGGGAGATGGCCAGGCCGTGCCAGAGGCGCCCCAAGCCCGAGGGCCCCGTCGTTGCCACCCGCCGTGCCAAGGGCGATGGCCAGGACAGCAACAGCACCGGAGGTGCCGCGCTGGGACACGTTGCGCTTGGCGAAGTAGACAGGGAGGTCACTGGTGGTTCTTTCAGACCCCAACGCCACTGATGGGGGTGGCGTGCCCCTCCAGTAACGACGCAACGCTATCGGTGGTGAGAAGGCGCGACCACGCCAGCCGCCCTCGTTCCTCTCGGCGCCACCGCTCACAGACAGAGAGATATGAGAAGGGAAGGACTTCCATGGGAGAGAAGAGAGGATGCGCTGATCTGTGGAGCTCGCCGTCAGCCCGTCACCCTGCGTCATGTATGTCGCTGTCAAACAAATTTTTTTTTGAACCAGTCAAACAAAAAATACATCCCAATATTTTTGTTCCTACTTGCATTGGTTTCTGCTACTCGTAAGCACTTTACTGTAGTTTCATTTCACTTATTAATTTCACACGTAAGGGCTTCACACCCACGGTGGCCATTGCTGTCAGTTTGTCATTGTTGTGGAATAACCAAATGCACATTTCACACATACAAAAATTAGTTAAGAAGAAGAGTAGTAACAATTTTGGATGGATCACATCACCCTTGGGAAGGAAAAATCAAATAAGAATTCCCATCCCAATTGCTCAACATCACCTAAGACGTGCAACTTGAAAGGCAGTAGACTTTTCTACAACAGGCCCCTTCAGGCTTAGTCGTGTATACATCACTTTCTCCGAATAATAACATTGTTATACTCATCATGCTCTTATAAGCACCTAAAGTTAGAATGCCCTCCATATAAAGGCTTTGACCAACACAAATTCAGAACACTACCTGCCATTTTTGTCTGTTTATCCACTTTGTGTGTTCAAGTTAAGATTTTGTTTTGTTTTGTCTTCATCACAAAAATGCCACAGAAATCACAATCTTGCTTTCAAAAAAACCCTAGGTGGAAAAAAATAGCTACGCACTTTTTTTGTAAAATATGGAACATATATTGTCTAGAAAAAAAATCTGAATCTACAACTACTGACATGAGGAGTAAACCATACTCACATCAAACATGTGATCCAAGAATGGTATCCCTGTGCTGCAGTTTGCAACACCAGTGCCGTCCAGGTTGATCTTGACATGTACATTTGTCTCCTTGGTTACCCTCTTGACCTTTCCTAGCCTAGACGATACTGAAAACATTGAACAATAAGAGATAGCTAGTAGGGAAGCTGAACAGCAGTGAGTTCGTCAATCATAAAAGAGGTACAAACCACTGTGGAGTCCTCAGGTGCCATCGGAGAGTCGTTCCCGCCGACGCCGGTGGCAGCCATGAAAGGCGACCTCAAGCGAAGCGATCGTCCGTATAGCCGCGCAGGGAACGTGACCACGCTCTGCACTGGTTGGCAGCGTCTGCGTCGCCCGTGGGGATCCGTGGCGGCGGCGGGCATGTTGCCGTACCGGCACGGGGCACCTCCTCGGTGTTTGAGGACTTGTCCACGTCGGAGGCTGTGGAGGCGCTCCCGTATGCGGCGCGCAGCGGCACCGACGCGCGCGGCACGTGGCCGCTCCTGAACTTCTCCGGCGGTGTCATGAGGCCGCCGCTGCCCGCTCACCTTCCGCACCAACTTGAGCGCGTCCCAGTCCAGGCCCTCCGTGAACAACATCGCCGGCATCCAAATCCCCAGCCGTCCTGGCACACCACCAACAAATCCACACACCAAATCAGCGAGACACCCAAATGCCGCGGCCATAAAATCGCGGCGACCGAAAAGAAAACTCCTCAGAATGCTGGTGGGTGTCTGGGTGAGACTGGCGCATATGAAAAGTTGTATACGGAGAGTTTTGATTAGAAGGAAAGTGTTGATATTTGGTCATTTCCTTGGTTGATTGGTGTTCGCTGATTAGAAGGAAAGTGTTGATTAGAACGGAAGAGTTGTGATCTTTGATTGTTCGCTGATTAGAAGGAAATTGTTGATTAGAAAAACCGGTGGCGAAGTCTAGCGCGCTAGAAAACTGGTGCGGGATGCCCGCGATAGATAAAAATCGGTGGGGAAGGCTCTCGTTCTTTTCTGTGTGCGGGTGGGGTATCGGTTTCGACAGAAAAAATCGATAGGCCGAAAAATCAGGGATGGTGGGATGTGGAGGCGAAAATAAACCATGAGGCGAGACTACCAACTCAGACAATAGGAGTAGAGAAGATAGGAGAGTTGGTTCCGGCGCCTCTCCTCCTCCCTCGTGTTTTTCGTCCCCACGCGTCCCTCCCTCCTTGGTTTTCTATTGACCTTACGGTACTCTCAACCGATGCCGCGTAAAATTAAAACCGACATAAATAGAGTATCTTGAAATAATCTAAACCAAATCGATATACTTTACCAAAGTCACATCCTGCATTAACTCAAACAAATCAAATCAAATCTTCCCAAAATCGAAACTTTCCTTTCCCCCACGAATACTCAAATCAAATCAAATCTTACCAAAACCTTAACTAAATCAATATTTTTTTTGCATTCCCTGCCCATGCTCAAATCAAATTAAATCTTACCAAAATCTAGAATATAATGGATGTAATTTATACTTAAGATATAATTAGTGTTGAATCACTAGAATATGTATGCATCCGTTGCAACGCACGGGCAATTAGCTAATACTCATGATTCATAAGTGCTTTATGATTCATTTCGACAAAACACTAAATGAACACAAGCAACTAGGAAATGCATTGGTTTAAAAATAAGATCGCCTCCAATGTACTTTCTATATATAAGATCTCTTGTAGTATAGTTTATAAAAATAGGACCGCCTCTCGCTTTATTTGCCTTTGACTTCACATACATGATTATTCAAGCTTATCCTCGCTAGCCAATGAGCTCCATAAACTCGTTCCACTTGGTTCTTCCGGTCGATGTCAGTTTGCCAACTGGCAAATACAGTGGCAAGTTGCGCTGCTCACCACCACGTCGCTTTGGTCGGCAGTCCGGTACGGTGAGGGCGAAGACGTACCCGACGGTATTTCGGGGGCTTGATTTCTCGTTCGAGAGCACGGCATCATCGGCCCGTGGACGCGGCAGCAAGGGGGCGCGACGAACGGAAGGCGGCTCGGTTCGGCGTCAGCAACAGGCCGAGGAGCATAGCACTGGGAACCCTGCGGTGGACGAGCTACTGGCTGCAAAAATGGAGGCTATGTCTGGGGGTAGCAAGGACGTGTTGAAGGAGCCACATGCAGCTACAGTGGGAGATGGTGCTAGCCACGGACTCGCCACATCGGGTGCTCAGAGCTCCAACCACTCTGAACCAAGGAGTTCTGACATGATACCAGCCATGCGCAATCTTTCACATGAAATCACCATGGCTAACGCTGATCTCTCTGATGATTTATCAACCCTGGGCAAGCGTGCAGCCGTTGGAGACAATAGTACTGCTTCTGTACAGGAGGCGGGAGACCTTGCTTTGGTGCCATATGATAATAAGGCCACTTTGGCCGATCGTGTGCTTTCAGGTACCCCCAAAAAGCGCAGAACGTCGGGAACTCGGGAGGTGCAGCAGTCCCAGCATGAGGGCGAGGTGGCTGACCAGGAGATGGTGGACCGGACCAACAACTTGGAGGCTGTCGGCACAGGGGCCGCCGACGAACTGACGGGGCCGGCGGAGCCCCGTCAGGAGCAATGAATCTCCTTAGTTGGAACTGCCGAGGGGGTGGGAACTCTCGGACAGTTCGTGACCTTGTGAGTCTAGTGCAGGCTCACTCCCCGAGTATCATTTTTCTTTGTGAGACTAGGCAGTCTAAGAATAAAATGAAACGTCTTCGTGCTAGGTTAGGTTTGAGAGGTTTTGATGCTTTTGATTGTGTCGGTCGTAGTGGTGGTCTTGCTTTGTATTGGCATGAGTCTTTGAGTCTTGATGTAAAAGAAATAAATGAACGATATATTGATGCGTATGTAACTGATACGGCGGGTGAGCCACCCTGGAGGCTTACCTGTGTCTACGGCGAGCCACGGACGGAGGACCGTCATCGCATGTGGTCCCTTCTCCGTGATCTTCACCAAAAGGCCAACATGCCGTGGGTCGTTGTGGGAGACTTCAACGAAGCGATGTGGAGTTTTGAGCACTTCTCCGACACACCGCGTTCAGCAGGTCAGATGCTTGATTTCAGAGATGTTCTTGAGGTTTGTGGTTTGGGCGACCTTGGTTTTGCAGGTCTGCCCTATACTTTTGATAATCGTCGAGGGGGGCGGGCTAATGTAAAGGTCCGCCTCGACCGCGCCGTGGCCAACAACATGTGGAGAGATGTCTTCGCTCATGCCAGGGTGGAGCACCTGGTGGCGCCCAGCTCCGACCACTTGCCCATCTTGCTTCGATGCGCGCTCGAGGAGACGAGCCAGGCAACAGGCAGGAGATGCAGACAGTATGAGGTAATGTGGGAACGGGACCCATCCCTGCCCGAGGTAATTATGAACACATGGACTGAGTTGGGTGCTATGCTGAATCTTGGTGATATTGCTTCCGGCTTGGGTAACTTGATGAAAAAACTGCAAGGCTGGAGCCGCAAAAAATTTGGTAATGTGATTAAGGAAATTAACAAATCTCGCTCCCGCTTGGAGGAGCTTATGTCGATGAATGCAGATAGGAAAGACATACGGGAGGAGACCGATCGCATGAACGAGCTGCTATACAGAGAGGAGATGTTGTGGATGCAGCGGTCTCGTATTGCATGGCTGAGGGAAGGCGACCGCAACACTCAGTTTTTTCACCGGAAAGCGGTGTGGCGTGCGCGGAAAAATCGCATTAAGGCACTCATTGATGAGGCAGGGGTCACGTACAGGGACCATGGTTCCATGGCGGCTATGGCCACGGCCTATTTTTCTAAGCTTTTTACTGCTGATTCTTCTCTATGTGCGGATCCAGTTATAGATTTGATACAGACTCATGTGACTGACAGTATGAATGATGGCATGTGCACAGATTTTTCAGATAAGGAAATAGCTGATGCTCTCTTCCAGATTGGACCACTCAAGGCGCCAGGGCCGGATGGATTCCCAGCCCGCTTCTTCCAGAGGAACTGGGCAGTTATGAGAGAACAGGTTATGGCAGGAGTGCGGGAATTTTTTCGTACAGGGATCATGCCTGAGGGGGTGAATGACACTTCCATTGTTCTCATCCCGAAGGTGGATAACCCGGAGAGGCTAACTGAGTTTCGTCCAATAAGCCTATGCAATGTCATATATAAGGTGGTGTCAAAGTGTTTGGTGAATCGACTAAGACCTATTTTGAATAATATTATCTCTCCTCAACAAAGTGCCTTTGTCCCTGGCGGGATGATTACAGATAATGCACTAATTGCCTTTGAGTGTTCCCACTTTATTCAGCAGGAGAAGGACCCTAGCAAGAGCTTCTGCGCATATAAGCTGGATTTATCAAAAGCTTATGACAGGGTGGACTGGATCTTCTTGGAGCGAATGATGAAAAAGATGGGCTTCGCTCGCCGGTGGGTGGACTGGATTATGGCTTGCGTCACCTCGGTGAGATATACAGTGAAATTCAATGGAACCCTCTTGGAATCATTTGCACCGTCGCGCGGGCTACGGCAAGGTGATCCTTTGTCCCCGTTTTTGTTCCTGTTTGTGGTTGATGGTCTATCTGCGTTGTTGAAAGATGGAGAGCAAAGAGGAGATTATACCCCGCTAAAAATATGCCGAAGAGCGCCGGGAGTGTCTCACTTATTATTCGCAGATGATACGTTGCTCTTCTTCAAGGCAGAGGCGGACCAAGCTAAAAAGGTCCAACAAGTGCTAAATACATATGCAAAGGCCACTGGACAATATATTAATCCGTCTAAATGTAGTGCCCTGTTTGGCACTTCGTGTCCAGCCATGATGCAAGACGTGGTGAGAAATATTCTCCATATTGGTACTGTTACTTTTGAGGAAAAGTACCTAGGCCTTCCAACGCCCGAGGGTCGCATGTCTCGAGGTAAATTTCAGAATCTGCAGTCCCGGTTGTTGAAAAGGATTATTGCGTGGGGCGACACCCTCTCTCTGGCTAGCAAGGAGACTATGATCAAGGCAGTAGCTCAGGCCATCCCTACGTATAGCGTTTTCAAGTTACCTATGTCTGTCTGCGATGATCTGAACAGAATGGTCCGGAATTTTTGGTGGGGGCATCGGAAGGCAAGCGGAAAACACATTGGATAGCATGGCCAAGGATACAAGCTCAGAAAAGCAAGGGTGGTTTGGGATTCAGAGATTTCCGCCTCTTCAACCAGGCGCTCCTAGCGAGACAGGCTTGGCGTTTGCTAACTAATCCCACCAGCTTGTGTGCGCAGGTTCTCAAGGCACGGTACTATCACGACGGGCGCCTCGAAGATACGGTATTCTCGGGGAATGCATCTCCGACTTGGCAGGCAATTCAGCACGGCCTCGAGCTCTTGAAAAAGGGCATCATATGGCGCGTCGGGGGCGGGCAGGACATCCGCATTTGGCGAGACCGGTGGCTGCCTAGGGAGCCATCACGCCAACCCATATCCCTGCAGGGTACGTGCCGCCTAAGGAGGGTGGCGGAGCTCCTGGATGGCGAGGGGTCCTGGCGCATGGACCTGCTCCGCCGCTACTTCCTCCCTGCGGATGTCGACATCATCACCAGTATCCGTACGTCGACCCGCTTCACCGAGGATATTATTGCATGGGCACCGGAGAGAAACGGTATCTTCACCGTTCGGTCCGCCTACCGTCTGGCCATGGACGAGCGCGAGCGTCCTTCGGCTTCCGCCACGAGCAGGGCACCGGATGATCGTCGCGCCATCTGGAAGATCATATGGGGGTGCCCTGCTCCCCCTAAGGTACGCGTGTTCGCTTGGAGAGTCGTCACCAACTCACTTGCTACTTGGGACAATAAAGCCTCGCGACACCTCGAGCTTACTGACATTTGGCCCTTGTGTGGTGTTGAACGCGAGGATGGATTCCATGCGCTTTGCAGGTGTCCCTGGCAAGAGAGCTCTGGCGAGTTATGGCCTTGGACTGGAACATCCCCAAGGTGGAGGCCATCGTCAACACTGGCCCGGAGTGGATCTTTTCACTGCTGGACCCCTTGGATGAGACGGCGAGACTGGTGGTGCTCATGACCATGTGGAGAGTATGGCATGTCCGGAATGAGATCACACACGACAAGGCGCCGCCCACTGCCGAAGCCTCTCGACGCTTTTTGCACGGATACATCAACTCACTCATGTGCATACAGCAACATCCTGATGGTAACCTAGAGAAAGGGAAGATGGTGGTCCTGCCTTCACCACCACGCGCTCCAGAAAGTATGGCGCCCAAGGTGCGCGCACACTGGGTACCGCCCCAGCCGGGCTGGGTTAAGTTGAACACGGATGGGAGCTACATAGCGGCCACAGGTGCGGCGGGAGGAGGTATGATCCTGCGTGATGACAGAGGCGAGATCATCTACAGCGCATGTAGGGAGCTACGTACATGCGACAACGCTTTAGAGGCGGAGCTAGAAGCGTGCAGAGAAGGCTTGGAGCTGGCCTTGCACCGATCTAACCTACCTATTCTGGTTGAGTTGGATAGCGCGGAGGCGGTGTCGATGATTACAGCACGCGAGATGGATAGATCGTCACATCGTGCACTTATAAAGGAGATTCGTAGGTTGGCTGGAAGCGATGCTAGGGAGATCTCTTTTACTCTTTGTAGCCGTCTGCAGAACAGGATTAGTCATGAGCTGGCCGCCTATGGCCGTAGCACTCCGCGCACAGCAGTCTGGCTTACTGCCGGGATGGACTTTGTTATAAACCTGGCTCTCGCTGAGAAGCCTCCTTGAGTAATGAGAATTCCTTTTTTCAAAAAAAAAAAATGTCAGTTTGCCAAGCCAAGTCTTCGAGAGCTAGCGACTATAAAAATCCCACAGCGTCCCACCGTGCAGACATCGGAGCCACGGCTATAGCTCAAGCACAGAAAAACAGTCACAAAACCCCACCAGTGCACATGGAGGCTTGTGCGGGCCAAGCTAGCAGCGCGCACATCGTTCTGGTGCACGGCGCATGCCTCGGCGGCTGGTCCTGGTTCAAGGTGGCGACGCGGCTCAGGTCCGCCGGGCACCGCGTCAGCACGCCTGACCTGGCGGCGTCCGGCGTCGACCCCAGGCCGCTGCGCGAGGTGCCGACGTTCCGCGACTACACCAAGCCGCTGCTGGACCTCCTGGAGTCCCTCCCGCCCGGCGAGAAGGTGGTGCTCGTCGGCCATAGCCTCGGCGGCGTGAACATCGCCCTCGCCTGCGAGCTGTTCCCGGAGAAGATCGCCGCTGCGGTGTTCGTCTCCGCCTTCATGCCGGACCACAGGTCGCCGCCGTCGTACGTGCTTGAGAAGGTACGTACACCACCATGAGCGTGGAAGTAGTATTTCCTGAAAGAGAAAGCCCCTGTGTATTCCTGAATGTTTGCTCGCGATCTAATATGTTTTCCTCTAAAAAAAGTTCGTGGAGGGGAGAACGCTGGACTGGATGGACACGGAGTTCAAGCCTCAAGATCCCGAGGGCAGGCTGCCTACTTCCATGCTGTTCGGGCCGCTGGTCACTCGAGCAAAGTTCTTCCAGCTGTGCTCGCCGGAGGTACACTCCGCCCACCCGTCGCTTTGTTCATTACGTGAACATTTCTAAGGTTGCATGCTGTTGGAATCATATGGCCGGCAGGACCTGACGCTGGGAAGGTCCCTGATGAGGGTCAGCTCCATGTTCGTGGACGACCTGAGGCTGCAGCCGCCCTACACCGAGGCCCGCTACGGGTCCGTGCGCAAGGCGTACGTCGTCTTCAAGGACGACCACGCCATCGTCGAGGGGTTCCAGCGGTGGATGGTGCACAACTACCCCGTGGATGAGGTGATGGAAATCGACAGCGCGGACCACATGGCGTTGCTCTCGACGCCGACCGAGCTGGCGCGCTGCCTCGCTGACATCGCCGACAAGTATGCTGCTTGACTTCCTCGCAAAAAATAAAAGAAAAGTCTGCTGCTTGACGATGATGTGGCGCACGTTGCTTGCTGATCTATCCATCTGTTTACCTTTGATACCGTGTCGTTGCCGGCATTTGTGATTTGTCACATCTACTGCTGTATTTACCTGCTACCTCATGGTTTGTCCCGTTCGTTATGTTTCAGAGACTTCTACTGCACTCTATTTCAGACGGATGATGTTTCAAAATCGTATCGTGGTGCATGTAACTTTGCTATTTAATATTTGAAGATAAATGTTAGTGAGCACCCGCATGTGTCGACAGATACTAATCGTGGTGCATGTAACTCGTGACCGGGAGTAATATAAGATAGAGAAAACTATACTTTTCGTCTCTCAACTCTTCGCTGAGTTTAATTTTCGTCCCTCAACTCTAAAGCCAGACAAAGTACACCCCGAACTCTCGAAACCGGTCATTTTTTGTCCCTGCGACTGAGTCAACCCGGTTTTGACCATGTGTGAACAGTACATCTGATGAACAGTAAATTCGAAAAAATAGCAAACAAAATAAAAAAAATTCTGAAATTTTATGACATCGAAGATACTCAAGTATGCCACATGCGTGCAAATTTTTGTCATGTTTGGAAGTTCGAGGAGCTCGCAGCAAAAAAGCAAAAGTAAATCTACACTGAAGTGAACAGTAAATTAAAAAATTAGAAAACAAGTCAAAAAAATTGAATTTTTTTGGCATCGAAGATGCTCGGATGGGCAAGGTGCGTGCAAATTTTCGTGGTAAAATAAGATCCGAGGGTTTGGAAACCACCCGAAGCGGCACGCACACGTACGCTATTTTGTTTTTATTGGCACGACCTTCTTGGATGTCATTTGACCACGAAAATATGTACGCACCCTGCACACCCGAGCATCTTCGATACCAAAAAAAAAATCAGAATTTTTTGATTTTTTTTGCTATTTTTGAATTTACTATTCACTTCAGAGTAGATTTACTTTTGTTTTTTTTGCTGCGAGCTCCTCGAACTTCCAAACACGACGAGAATTTGCACGCACATGGCACACCTGAGTATCTTTGATGTCATAAAATTTCAGACTTTTTTATTTCTTTTGCTATTTTTTCAAATTTACTGTTCATCGGATGTACTGTTCACACGTGGTCAAAACCGGGTTGACTCAGTCGCAGGGACGAAAAATGGCCGGTTTCGAGAGTTCGGGGTGCACTCTGTCCGGTTTTAGAGTTGAGAAACGAAAACTGAACTCAGCGAAGAGTTGAGAGACGAAGAGTATACTTTTCTCTATAATATATAATCACTATCAACTCATTGTCGATCCATTATCATCAACGCCATATGTGGATTCGCCATTGCTGATCACCACCAACCAACCAGCCCCATGTGTAGTAACCCATAGACTTATCTTGTCTAAACTAAGAAGTATACCCAAACCATTTCGAGAGCTGCTATGTGGACGACGCTTCTTGCACGACTTTTGCACCATACTACGTATCCAACCATCCATCCACAAACCAAAGTGCAGCACACCACCGGATCGGCCATCGTGCAAGGATCGGCCACAGAAGTGTCGGTTGTAAAGTAATTTCGAACCATTTCTGTATATCCATCAGGGTCCATGCTCTACCCCAATGGATGCAATTCCATACGAGCTAATTAAGACTTGATAGGCCAGGTCAACCACCCGGAGACAGGGATCGCGCGCCCAGCCATACATACGGCCACGGCAATTCCCCCGTGCTCAGAAGATTCAAGGCTACGCTAGTGTACATCCACTCATCGCACGAGGTTCAAAAACCCATTGCATATGGCGGATTGTCCAGCCGTCAACGCGTGTCGAGGGGTCATACACCATCGGAGAAGATATGTACGCTGGTGTGGTCCGCCGCACAGTCTCTTTGAAAAGAACGGTGTGCAAAGGGGTACTGTTGAAACGTGGCATCTTTGTATTTATTATCGACTGATTCTTCAATTATCTCTAGCCTTGTATAGCTGATTCCTAAAGATATTGTAGGGTTAGTTGGCTTGTCACGCAAAACACCACCTGTATATATTGTAACCGACTCCGATGAAATACAATTGAGTTGCATCCTATAGTGGTATCAGTTTTCTACCGATCTCCCTTACTTCCGCCCTAGGCCGCCGCCGCCCCTCTCTCCTGCCGCCGCCGCCGCTTGCTCCTCAAGCCACTGCCGCCGCACCAAACCCTAAACCCTTCCACACCGCCGCCGCCGCACCCAAACCCTAACCCTTCCCCTGCCGTCGCCGCTACTTCCCTCCTCAAGCCGCCGCCGCCGCAAAACCCTA
>NC_057802.1:433458905-433462191 GCF_018294505.1 Triticum aestivum
CTCATCGAGCATGTTGACGGGAGTGTTGACATCCGCGCATGAAAGGCGACGACGAGTGGCTGGCCGTGGACGCTTGTATCGTCAAGTGGATGTTCCTCACGATCTCGCGCGGACTCTTCGACAGGGTGAACTGCCACGACCCATCTGCGCATGCCATCTGGACGCGGCTTTGCGACCTCTTCCTCGACAATCAGCTTCAGCGCCGCGTGTTCCTCCAAGGGGAGTTTTTCACCATGCAGCAAAACGATCTCACGATCGACGAGTACTGCACCAAGCTGAACTTCATGACCGATCGCTTGTTCCTCCCGGCGCCGACGCTCTTCATAAAGTTTTGCAGATTCCGTTTTCATGTAATAAATCAGAGGCACACACTTGTCATGCCTGTCGCGTAGGAAAACATGTTCGTTTGCCGTTTTCTTCTTCATCATCAATTGCCACTTTTCCTTTTGATGTTCTTCCTATGATGTTTGGACATCTCACGTGCCTAGCAATTCGGGTTTATCATATTACCTCGTGATTTTGGATGATTTTTCTCATTTCACTTGGACCTTTCTGTTACGCCGCAAATCCGACGTTGCCGCAACACTTCATGCTTTCTACGCTTATGTTGCCACCCATTTTCATCGCACCATTGCTCATCTCCAAACGGACAACGGGAAGGAATTTGACAACCTTGCTATTCGCACTCTTTTATCCACTCATGGCACCATTTTTCGTCTTACATGTCCATATACATCACAGCAAAACGGTCGTGTTGAACGTGTTCTTCGCACGCTCAATGAGAGCGTTCGCGCTTTGCTCTTCCACGTGCATATGCCTGCCCGGTTTTGGCCCGATGCTCTTGCAACCGCTACACTTCTCAACATCCGGCCTTGCAAACCCCGGTGGAACTACACCCCTCATCATCTCCTATTCGGGTCACCTCCGTCATATGATGACCTCCACGTGTTCGGTTGCCTTTGTTATCCTAATATCACAGCCACGGCGCCGCATTCTCTTGCACGTGTCTTTCTTGGGTACCAACCCAACACAAAAGGCTTCCGCTGCTACGACCCGGAGTCCCATCGTGTGATCGTGTCTCGGCACGTTTATTTTGATGAGGTTGTTTTTCCTTTTCAGCAGGCATCTATGCATTCCGCGCCCTCTCCGGACGCCCCTCCTCGACGGGATCGTGGAGCCATTGCGCTCCCTCCACCCTGTCGCTTGGGCGCGGCTGCGGCCTCGACGGACTCTTCGTCCTCGGTCGCGGCCTCACCGCCCTCGGCGTTGCCCTCGCCGGCTCAAGAGAAGCCGGCCTCCCGGGCCTCGCTGGGCCCTCACCTCTCGGCTCTGCAGTAGCCGGCTCGTCAGGACCGGCCCTGCTCCTGGCCCCGCCACCAGCCGGGCCTTCGGGGGTCTCGTCCCCGAGCGCAGCCTCGCCCTCGGCTAGGTCTCCGCGCGCCTCGCGGATCTTCTCGTCGGCTCAGGAGGAGCCGGCCCTCTCGGCCCCTTAGGCGCCTTCGTCGCCAACCCCGGCCGGGCCTTCTGGCGCTTCGTCGGCCACGTCGTCGGCCTCGTCGACTGCACCCTCGACTCTGACGCCCGTGGCCTCGCCCGCGTCTTCATCATCATCTGAGCCGCCGGTTGTGGTCACTCGCCGCGGTCCGCGCCTACCTCCCCCGCCGCCTCACGACTCCATGGTGACACGTGCCAAGGCCGGCGTGCATTAGCCGAACCCGCGCTACCACAACCTCAGCGTCACGACCATCTCTCCAGTTCCGCGCTCGGTGCGTTCTGTGTTGAGTGATCCGCATTGGACCGGCGCCATGCGCCTGAGTATGATGCTCTTGTCGCCAACCGGACATGGACCCTTGTTCCTCGTCTTCCTGGAGCGAACGTCATCTCCAGCAAGTGGGTTTTTCGCATAAACTCCTCCCAGGCGGTTCTCTCGACAGGTACAAGGCTTGCTGGGTTGTCTGTGGCTTTGCACAACATGTCGGTGTTGACTTCTCCGAGACTTTCTCTCCGGTTGTCAAACCCGCCACGATCCGTGTTGTCCTCCAGCTGGCTACCTCTCGTCGCTGGCCCGTACATCAGCTCGACATCAACAACGCTTTCTTGTACGGCCATCTTCAGGAGCGGGTTCTCTATCAGTAGCCGGCCGGGTTCGTTGACCCTCAGCGTCCGGATGATGTCTGCCTATTGTCACGGTCGTTATACGGCCTCAAACAGGCTCCGCGTGCGTGGTACCAACGCATCGCGACGTTCCTCGGTCTTCTCGGGTTTCGCAGCACCACCTCTGACACGTCGATGTTCGTGCTTCATCGGTCTGATCATGTGGCTATGCTTCTGCTCTACGTCGATGATATTGTCATCACTACCTCCCGAGAGGATCTTCTTCGCGACATCATTGGTCGTCTTGGCTCTGAGTTTTGGCTGAAGGACCTAGGCGTGTTGCACTTCTTCCTTGGCATTAATGTGCGACGTGATGCCTCTAGGTTCTTTCTTCACCAAGGGCAGTACGCTCTTGATCTTCTGGACCGTGCCGGCATGACTGACTGCAAGCTGGCTGCCAGGCCTGCTGAGGCCAAGCCGAAGCTCTCCGCCATCGCCGGCTAGCCCACTGCTGACGCCGACCTCTACCACAGCATTGTTGGCGCACTTCAGTACCTTACGCTCACCAGACCAGACATTCAGTTTGTGGTGCAGCAAGTTTGCTTGCATATGCACTCGCCCCGTGATGTTCACTGGTCCTTGGTTAAGTGCATTCTTTGGTACATTCGCGGCACGCCGACCTACGGTCTTCGTCTCCGTGCCTCTGCCTCGACTGAGCTTATTGCTTATACTGACGCGGATTGGGCTGGCTGTCCCGACACTTGACGTTCCACGTCTGGCTATTGTGTCTTCTTCGGTGACTCTCTCGTCTCTTGGTCCTCTAAACGGCAGCCTACTGTCTCCCGTTTGGGTGCTGAGGCTGAGTACCGAGTTGTTGCCAACGTGGTCGCGGAGACTTGTTGGCTTCGTCATCTTCTTGGTGAGCTTCGGATTCCACTTCCGAAAGCTATTTGTGGTCTTCTATGACAATGTGTCGGCCACCTACCTCGCGGCTAATCATGTGTAGCACAAGCGCACCAAACACATTGATCTCGATGTTCACTTTGTGCGCGAGAAGGTTCAGTTGGGACAGCTTCGTGTTCTTCACGTTCCGACTACCCAACAGTTTGCCGACATCATGACCAAGGGGTTGCCAACTGCTGCCTTCCAGGAGTTTCGTTCCAGTCTTTGCATCGCTGATGCCAACGCTTCG
>NC_057802.1:433462384-433475567 GCF_018294505.1 Triticum aestivum
GACATCCCTGTATTTATTACTGACTGATTCTCCTATTATCTCTAGCCTTGTATAGCTGATTCCTAGAGATATTGTAGGGTTAGTTGGCTTGTCACACAAGACACCACCTGTATATATTGTAACCGACTCCGATGGAATACAATTGAGTTGCATCCTATAGTCTTCTACAGGTACCATCACACACAATTGGAGCCGATTAAACGTGTGTGACGGGGAATCCATCCCGCATGATTAGTAACAACATTACATAATTGGCATCACAATATATAGCACCATATGAACTAGTACCAAGATATAGGAGCACCAAACTAAACAAGTATCACTTCACATTCGGCATCTAAAACCTTTCAAATGTCGCATATCATAGACCGTGAACATACAAACGAAGCTCATTCGGCAAGTTGTAGACGTGGAAGGCCCATACACTACTAGGGAAAACCCTAGTAGCAGCGCTTGAAATATGCATAGCAGTAGCGCTCCACTAAGGCGCTACAGCTAACTAGTAGCAGTAGCACCGGAAAGGGAGCGCTACTGCTATACCTAGTTAGCAGTAGCGCTCTCCTTTGGGTAGCACTACTGCTACTTGTAGGTAGCAGTAGCTCTTGTTTTAAAAAGCGCTGCTGCTAAATTTTCCTGTATTTTAAAAAATACAGCTTATTTTCATTGTGTGGTTTTATATACAGTACTTTCATCATATGATTTTATGACCATGATTACTTATTATATATAACAGTGGGTGAAATGAATGTGGAGTAGATTCAAGTGGAGGCAACATGTGGTGCACTTCGAAAGTACTACTAATCCAAACTAGTTTGGATTAGTAGTACTTTTTAAAACTGTAGTACTTTCGAAGTGCACCACATGAATCTACTCCACATTCTAGTTTGGATTAGTAGTACTTTCGACTAGTTTGGATTAGTAGTACTTTCGAAGTGCACCACATGTTGCCTCCACTTGAATCTACTCCACATTCATTTCACCCACTGTTATATATAATAAGTAATCATGCTCATATAACAACTTAGCATCATGCATCATCGATCATAATAATAAATAACTCATCATTGGTATCATAATAACAAGTCATACTCATCATCATCGATCATACAACTTATACTCGATACCACATCATCATAATAGTCATCTAACCAATCCTACTTAGTTGTTCTTAGCACATGATCATGAGTATTTATTAACTAGGACCTACTACCTTCTCTTAGGTAAAATAGCATAAAACAAGATAGGCCCTGACTCTCCATTATGGAGAATGGAGATTATCCTGTCTTCAATTCTTGTCTTTCGCACAATGTTGCTTCCAAGTACCTCCTTACGACTGTTCATACATTTTTTCCATTCTTTGATTTTTCATGTCTCCACTTCTTTTAGAAATCTGATATGGACAGGTGAGATTCGTAGGATGACCTGGCCGTATGTTCAAAACATCAAGGCGACCATTCTGATACATCAGATGAGGCACACAATCATTCGGGATCTTCTATTGAAAAACATAGTAATAACTTCGTAGTTAGCAATGTAGTTGAGTTTTAAAGAATTTATGCAAAAGATGCACGGATGTAGTAATACTAAAAAGTCTTACCATGGCATCTCCATGGATGTTACCGTAGTTCAACACGTGCACTAGTGTCACGTATTGACCATAATGTGGAGGAGTTTTATAATAGATATTGTAATTCTCAAGATCGGTACAAAATGCGACCAGATGATTTTTCTCCTGATAAGTTAACTCAGAGCCATCGGTGTAGTACGTTCTGTCTACCATGTTCCGCACATTGTTTGAACAATGAAAATAAGATGTCAATGGAAATAAGCTGTCAACTATTTTGAAATAAACAATATAAATTAGTTAATAACTATGTTTGAGAAACTCACATAACTGTAGAACTGGAAGCGTATCAATAAGGACCCAAATGTCCATATTGTCTTGGTCGATGTCAGGATCACCAAGATCCATGCTGACAAGCATACCCTCATAAAAACCATACATCTTGCAAAGTGCTTCCCAATTTTTGCAACCAAAATGGGTTATGCTCTCAGAATTATACAGATTTACTTCAAAATCCATACCATCATGAGTCCTTAGGTGAATTTTCTTTGTTTCGAAATTTTCATGGTCTTCAAAATCCATCCTCTCCAAGACATAGCGTCTTGCATGGCATGGGATAAGCTACTCGAATTGTAAAAGATGAAAATTACACGTTGAAATAATTGAAGTCATGCTTAATTACGAAAAAACACTTGTCGTTGTTGCGTACCATTTCAACATCGAAGGTCTCCTCGAGCTTAATGTTGAAGCACCGATCTTCGTCCAGGTGAGGCCTGTCGCATAGACCTCGATCGTCGTGGCACCAGCTGCACTCCCCCGGGAGACTTTAATCGTCCGATGACGACATTTCCTACGTTCATAATTCAAAGATTAAACTTGTACAATTCAATATATGTACTACAAAAATTAAATTAGATCATTATTATTCATCATGGGTTGACTATCGATCTGTCGAGTCTTTTTCTTGAAAACTCTCAGCTCGCGTGGTGTATACATTCGACCGTTGGTGATGGTAGCTCCTCCTTTCGTTCCCGAGTGCATTACACCAAAATGTCTAGCACACGGGAACGAAGGAGAAGCGACCCCCACGACAACAGTCGGGATTTTTCGTCCTTTCATATGTGGTGGAGACTCTCACACACTGATTCCTCTCTGACATTTGCGACCGGCGGTGATGGTCGTTACTCCTTCTTCCCCTAGTGCATAATAGAGGTCTAGCACCCAGAGAAGAAGGAGAAACGACCCCCAAGACAACAGACGGGCTTCTTCGTCCTCTCTCCTATATGGTGGATACACTCCCTCACTGATTTTTTGACCTTCGGTGATGGAGCCTCGACAGACTTAAAGTCAACCCGAAATGTCGTTTAATTATTTTTCGAGAAAATCCAGGCCACTCGATATTTCCTACATATTCTAGCACAAGTCATGCCAGAATTCACGGAAAAATCCGGCATGACCTTTGCTAAAAAATGACATATCGAGTGCCTGAAATTTGCTAGAACGGAAATTAATCAACACTCCGGCAAAACATAGGCCACTATAGGAGGTGTAACCAGCAAACATGGTCGGCCACTTGGGCAAGCACATATCCTATTTGAGCAACACAAGATATACATGTTTATATCTGAAGGAAATATGCCCTAGAGGCAATAATAAAGTTATTATTTATTTCCTCATATCATGATAAATGTTTATTATTCAAGCTAGAATTGTATTAACCGGAAACATAATACATGTGTGAATACATAGACAAACATAGTGTCACTAGTATGCCTCTACTTGAATAGCTCGCTAATCAAAGATGGTTAAGTTTCCTAGCCATGGACATGAGTTGTCATTTGATTAACGGGATCACATCATTAGGTGAATGATGTGATTGACTTGACCCATTCCGTTAGCTTAGCACTTGATCCTTTAGTTTACTGCTATTGCTTTCTCCATGACTTATACATGTTCCAGTGACTATGAGATTATGCAACTCCCGAATACCGGAGGAACACCTTGTGTGCTACCAAACGTCACAACGTAACTGGGTGATTATAAAGGTGCTCTATAGGTGTCTCCGATGGTGTTTGTTGAGTTGGCATAGATCGAGATTAGGATTTGTCACTCCGATTGTCGGAGAGGTATCTCTGGGCCCTCTCGGTAATGCACATCACAATAAGCCTTGCAAGCAATGTGACTAATGAGTTAGTTGCGGGATGATGCATTACGGAACGAGTAAAGAGACTTGCCGGTAACGAGATTGAACTAGGTATTAAGATACCGACGATCGAATCTCGGGCAAGTACAACGTATGTTGTTATGCGGTTTGACCGATAAAGATCTTCGTAGAATATGTAGGAACCAATATGAGCATCCAGGTTCCGCTATTGGTTATTGACCGGAGACGTGTCTCGGTCATGTCTACATAGTTCTCGAACCCGTAGGGTCCGCACGCTTAAAGTTCTATGACGATCGGTATTATGAGTTTTTGTGTTTTGATGTACCGAAGGTAGTTTGGAGTCCCGGATATGATCACGAACATGACGAGGAGTCCTGAAATGGTCGAGATGTAAAGATCGATATATTGGACGACTATGTTCGAACACCGGAAGAGTTTCGGGAGGTTTCGGACATATACCGGAGTACCGGGGGATTACCGGAACGCCCCGGGGAGTATAATGGGCCTATTGGGCCTTGGTGGAGAAGAAGAGGGGCGGCCAGGGCAGGCCGAGCACCCCTCCCCCTCTAGTCTGAATTGGACAAGGAGGGGGGCGGCGCCCCCCTTTCCTTCCCCTCTCTCTCCTCCTTCCCCCTTCTCCTACTCCTACTAGGAAAGGAGGAGTCCTACTCCCGGTGGGAGTAGGACTCCCCCCTTGGTGCGCCCTCCTCCTGGCCGGCCGCCTCCCCCCTAGCTCCTTTATATACGGGGGCAGGGGCACCCCATAGACACAACAATTGATCTATTGATCTCTTAGCCGTGTGCGGTGCCCCCCTCCACCATAATCCACCTCGGTCATATTGTAGCGGTGCTTGGGCGAAGCCCTGTGTCGGTAGCATCATCATCACCTTCACCACGCCGTCGTGCTGACAAAGCTCTTCCCGGAAGCTCTACTGGATCGTGAGTTTGCGGGACATCACCGAGCTGAACGTGTGCTGAACGCGGAGGTGTCGTATGTTCGGTGCTGAGGATCGGTCGATCGTGAAGATGTACGACTACATCAACCGCATTGCTATAATGCTTCCGCTTACGGGCTATGAGGGTACATAGATGACACTCTCCCCTCTCGTTGCTATGCATCACCATGATCTTGCGTGTGCGTAGGAAATTTTTTGAAATTACTGCGTTCCCCAACAGTGGCATCCGAGCCAGGTTTATGCGTAGATGTTATATGCACGAGTAGAACACAAGTGAGTTGTGGGCGATACAAGTCATACTTCTTACCAGCATGTCATACTTTGGTTCGGCGGTATTGTTGGATGAAGCGGCCCGGACCGACATTACGCGTACGCTTACGCGAGACTGGTTCTATCGACGTGCTTTGCACACAGGTGGCTGGCGGGTGTCAGTTTCTCCAACTTTAGTTGAACCGAGTGTGGCTACGCCCGGTCCTTGAGAAGGTTAAAACATCACTAACTTGACGAACTATCGTTGTGGTTTTGATGCGTAGGTAAGAACGGTTCTTGCTCAGCCCATAGCAGCCACGTAAAACTTGCAACAACAAAGTAGAGGACGTCTAACTTCTTTTTGCAGGGCATGTTATGATGTGATATGGTCAAGGCATGATGCTATATTTATTGTATGAGATGATCATGTTTTGTAACGGAGTTATCGGCAACTAGCAGGAGCCATATGGTTGTCGCTTTATTGTATGAAATGCAATCGCACTGCAATTGCTTTACTTTATCACTAAGCGGTAGCGATAGTCGTAGAAGCAATAGTTGGCGAGACGACAACGATGCTACGATGGAGATCAAGGTGTCGCGCCGGTGACGATGGTGATCATGACGGTGCTTTGGAGATGGAGATCAAAGGCACAAGATGATGATGGCCATATCATATCACTTATATTGATTGCATGTGATGTTTATCCTTTATGCATCTTATTCTGCTTTGATTGACGGTAGCATTATAAGATGATCTCTCACTAAATTTCAAGGTAAAAGTGTTCTCCCTGAGTATGCACCGTTGCCAAAGTTCGTCATGCCGAAACACCACGTGATGATCGGGTGTGATAAGCTCAACGTTCATCTACAACGGGTGTAAGACAGTTTTACACACGCAGAATACTCGGGTTAAACTTGACGAGCCTAGCATATGCAGATATGGCCTCGGGACACTAAGACCGAAAGGTCGAGCATGAATCATATAGTAGATATGATCAGCATAGTGATGTTCACCACTGAAAACTACTCCATCTCACATGATGATCGGTTATGGTTTAGTTGATATGGATCACGTGATCACTTAGATGATTTGAGGGATGTCTATCTAAGTGGGAGTTCTTAAGTAATATGATTAATTGAACTTAAATTTATCATGAACTTAGTACCTGATAGTATTTTGCTTGTCTATGTTGTTGTAGATAGATGACCCGTGCTGTTGTTCCGTTGAATTTTAATGCGTTCCTTGAGAAAGCAAAGTTGAAAGATGATGGTAGCAATTACATGGACTGGGTCCGTAACTTGAGGATTATCCTCATTGCTGCACAGAAGAATTACGTCCTGGAAGCACCGCTAGGTGCCAAACCTGCTGCAGGAGCTGAACCAGATGTTATGAACGTCTGGCAAAGCAAAGCTGATGACTACTCGATAGTTCAGTGTGCCATGCCTTACGGCCTAGAACTGGGACTTCAACGACGTTTTGAATGTCATGGAGCATATGAGATGTTCCAGGAGTTGAAGTTAATATTTCAGGCAAATGCCCGGATTGAGATATATGAAGTCTCCAATAAGTTCTACCGATGTAAGATGGAGGAGAATAGTTCTGTCAGTGAACATATACTCAGAATGTCTGCGTATAACAATCACTTGATTCAACTGGGAGTTAATCTTCCGGATGATAGCGTCATTGACAGAATTCTTCAATCACTGCCACCAAGCTACAAGAGCTTCGTGATGAACTATAATATGCAAGGGATGGATAAGACAATTCCCGAGCTCTTCGCAATGCTAAAGGCTACGGAGGTAGAAATCAAGAAGGAACATCAAGTGTAGATGTTCAACAAGACCACCAGTTTCAAGAAAAAGGGTAAAGGGAAGAAGAAGGGGAACTTCAAGAAGAACGGCAAACAAGTTGCTGCTCAGCAGAAGAAACCCAACTCTGGACCTAAGCCTGAGACTGAGTGCTTCTACTGCAAACAGACTGGTCACTGGAAGCGGAACTGCCCTAAGTATTTGGTGGATAAGAAAGATGGCAAGGTGAACAAAGGTATATGTGATATACATGTTATTGATGTGTACCTTACTAGAGCTCGCAGTGGCACCTGGGTATTTGATACTGGTTCTGTTTCTAATATTTGCAACTCGAAACAGGGACTACGGATTAAGCGAAGACTGGCTAAGGACGAGGTGACGATGCGCGTGGGAAATGGTTCCAAAGTCGATGTGATCGCCGTCGGCACGCTACCTCTACATCTACCTTCGGGATTAGTTTTAGACCTAAATAATTGTTATTTGGTGCCAACGTTGAGCATGAACATTATATCTGGATCTTGTTTGATGCGAGACGGTTATTCATTTAAATCTGAGAATAATGGTTGTTCTATTTATATGAGTAATATCTTTTCTGGTCATGCACCCTTGAAGAGTGGTCTATTTGTGTTGAATCTCGATAGTAGAGATACACATATTCATAATGTTGAAGCCAAAAGATGCGGAGTTGATAATGATAGTGCAACTTATTTGTGGCACTGCCGTTTGGGTCATATTGGTGTAAAACGCATGAAGAAACTCCATACTGATGGACTTCTGGAATCACTTGATTATGAATCACTTGGTACTTGCGAACCATGCCTCATGAGAAGGATGACTAAAACGCCGTTCTCCGGAACAATGGAGCGAGCAACAGATTTATTGGAAATCATACATACTGATGTATGTGGTCCGATGAATATTGAGGCTCGCGACGGGTATCGTTATTTTCTCACCTTCACAGATGATTTGAGCAGATATGGGTATATCTACTTAATGAAACATAAGTCTGAAACATTTGAAAAGTTCAAAGAATTTCAGAGTGAAGTGGAAAATCATCGTAACAAGAAAATAAAGTTTCTACGATCTGATCGTGGAGGAGAATATTTGAGTTACGAGTTTGGTCTACATTTAAAACAATGCGGAATAGTTTCGCAACTCACGCCACCCGGAACACCACAACGTAATGGTGTGTTCGAACTTCGTAATCGTACTTTACTAGACATGGTGCAATCTATGATGTCTCTTACTGATTTACCGCTATCGTTTTGGGGTTATGCTTTAGAGACGGCTACATTCATGTTAAATAGGGCACCATCGAAGTCCGTTGAGACGGCGCCTTATGAATTGTGGTTTGGCAAGAAACCAAAGTTGTCGTTTCTTAAAGATTGGGGCTGCGATGCTTATGTGAAAAAGCTTCAACCTGATAAGCTCGAAACCAAATCGGAGAAATGTGTCTTCATAGGATACCCAAAGGAAATTTTTGGGTACACCTTCTATCACAGATCCGAAGGTAAGACATTTGTTTTTAAAAATGGATCCTTTCTAGAGAAGGAGTTTCTCTCGAAAGAAGTGAGTGGGAGGAAAGTAGAACTTGATGAGGTAACTGTACCTGCTCCCTTTTGGAAAGTAGTTCATCACAGAAACCGGTTCCTGTGACACCTACACCAATTAGTGAGGAAGCTAATGATGATGATCATGAAACTTCAGATCAAGTTACTACCGACCCTCGTAGGTCAACCAGAGTGAGATCCGCACCAGAGTGGTACGGTAATCCTGTTCTGTAGGTCGTGTTACTAGACCATGACGAACCTACGAACTATGAGGAAGCGATGATGAGCCCAGATTCCGCAAAATGGCTTGAGGCCATGAAATCTGAGATGGGATCCATGTGTGAGAACAAAGTATGGACTTTGGTTGACTTGCCCGATGATCGGCAAGCCATCGAGAATAAATGGATCTTCAAGAAGAAGACATACGCTGATGGTAATGTTACTGTCTACAAAGCTCGACTTGTTGCGAAAGGCTTTTGACAAGTTCAAGGAGTTGACTACGATGAGACATTCTCACCCGTAGCGATGCTTAAGTCCGTCTGAATCATGTTAGCAATTGCCGCATTTTATGATTATGAATTTTGGCAAATGGATGTAAAGACTGCATTCCTAAATGGATTTCTCGAAGAAGAGTTGTATATGATGCAACCTGAAGGTTTTATCGATCCAAAGGGTGCTAACAAAGTGTGCAAGCTCCAGCGATCCATTTATGGACTGGTGCAAGTCTCTCGGAGTTGGAATAAACATTTTGATAGTGCGATCAAAGCATATGGTTTTATACAGACTTTTGGAGAAGCCTGTATTTACAAGAAAGTGAGTGGGAGCTCTTAGCATTTCTAATACTATATGTGGATGACATATTGTTGATTGGAAATGATATAGAATTTCTGGATAGCATAAAAGGATACTTGAATAAGAGTTTTTCAATGAAAGACCTCGGTGAAGCTGCTTACATATTAGGCATCAAGATCTATAGAGATAGATCAAGACGCTTAATTGGACTTTCACAAAGCACATACCTTGACAAAGTTTTGAAGAAGTTCAAAATGGATCAGGCTAAGAAATGATTCTTGCCTGTATTACAAGGTGTGAAGTTGAGTAAGACTCAATGCCCGACCACTGCAGAAGATAGAGAGAAAATGAAAAGTGTTCCCTATGCTTCAGCCATAGGCTCTATCATGTATGCAATGCTGTGTACTAGACCTGATGTGTGCCTTGCTATTAGTTTAGCAGGGAGGTACCAAAGTAATCCAGGAGTGGATCACTGGACAGCGGTCAAGAACATCCTGAAATACCTGAAAAGGACTAAGGATATGTTTCTCGTTTATGGAGATGACAAAGAGCTCGTCGTAAATGGTTACGTCGATGCAAGCTTTGACACTAATCCGGACGATTCTAATCACAAACCGGATACGTGTTTATATTAAACGGTGGAGCTGTCAGTTGGTGCAGTTCTAAACAAAGCGTCGTGGCGGGATCTACGTGTGTAGCGGAGTACATAGCTGCTTCGGAAGCAGCAAATGAAGGAGTCTGGATGAAGGAGTTCATATCCGATCTAGGTGTCATACCTAGTGCATCGGGTCCAATGAAAATCTTTTGTGACAATACTGGTGCAATTGCCTTGGCAAAGGAATCCAGATTTCACAAGAGAACCAAGCACATCAAGAGACGCTTCAATTCCATCCGGGATCAAGTCCAGGTGGGAGACATAGAGATTTGCAAGATACATACGGATCTGAATGTTGCAGACCCATTGACTAAGCCTCTTCCACGAGCAAAACATGATCAGCACCAAGACTCCATGGGTGTTAGAATCATTACTGTGTAATCTAGATTATTGACTCTAGTGCAAGTGGGAGACTGAAGGAAATATGCCCTAGAGGCAATAATAAAGTTATTATTTATTTCCTCATATCATGATAAATGTTTATTATTCATGCTAGAATTGTATTAACCGGAAACATAATACATGTGTGAATACATAGACAAACATAGTGTCACTAGTATGCCTCTACTTGACTAGCTCGTTAATCAAAGATGGTTAAGTTTCCTAGCCATGGACATGAGTTGTCATTTGATTAACGGGGTCACATCATTAGGAGAATGATGTGATTTTTTTTCGGGTGAGGAGAATGATGTGATTGACTTGACCCATTCCGTTAGCTTAGCACTTGATCCATTAGTTTACTGCTATTGCTTTCTCCATGACTTATACATGTTCCAGTGACTATGAGATTATGCAACTCCCGAATACCGGAGGAACACTTTGTGTGCTACCAAACGTCACAACGTAACTGGGTGATTATAAAGGTGCTCTACAGGTGTCTCCGATGGTGTTTGTTGAGTTGGCATAGCTCGAGATTAGGATTTGTCACTCCGATTGTCGGAGAGGTATCTCTGGGCCCTCTCGGTAATGCACATCACAATAAGCCTTGCAAGCAATGTGACTAATGAGTTAGTTGCGGGATGATGCATTACGGAACGAGTACAGAGACTTGCCTGTAACGAGATTGAACTAGGTATTAAGATACCGACGATCGAATCTCGGGCAAGTAACATACCGATGACAAAGGGAACAACGTATGTTGTTATGCGGTTTGACCGATAAATATCTTTGTAGAATATGTAGGAACCAATGTGAGCATCCAGGTTCCGCTATTGGTTATTGACCGGAGACGTGTCTCGGTCATGTCTACATAGTTCTCGAACCCGTAGGGTCCGCACGCTTAAAGTTCTATGACGATCGGTATTATGAGTTTTTGTGTTTTGATGTACCGAAGGTAGTTCGGAGTCCCGGATATGATCACGAACATGATGAGGAGTCTCGAAATGGTCGAGATGTAAAGATCGATATATTGGACGACTATGTTCGGACACCGGAAGAGTTTCGGGAGGTTTTGGACATATACCGGAGTACCGGGGGATTACCGGAACCCCCCGGGGAGTATAATGGGCCTATTGGGACTTGGTGGAGAAGAGGAGGGGCGGCCAGGGCAGGCCGCGCGCCCCCTCCCCCTCTAGTCCGAATTGGACAAGGAGGGGGGCGGCGCCCCCCTTTCCTTCCCCTCTCTCTCCTCCTTCCCCCTTCTCCTACTCCTACTAGGAAAGGAGGAGTCCTACTCCCGGTGGGAGTAGGACTCCCCCCTTGGCGCGCCCTCCTCCTGGCCGGCCACCTCCCCCCTAGCTCCTTTATATACGGGGGCAGGGGCACCCCATAGACACAATAATTGATCTATTGATCTCTTAGCCGTGTGCGGTGCCCCCCTCCACCATAATCCACCTCGGTCATATCGTAGCGGTGCTTAGGCGAAGCCCTGCGTCGGTAGCATCATCATCACCATCACCACGCCGCCGTGCTGACGAAGCTCTTCCTGGAAGCTCTACTGGATCGTGAGTTTGCGGGACGTCACCGAGCTGAACGTGTGCTGAACGCGGAAGTGTCGTACGTTCGGTGCTGAGGATCGGTTGATCATGAATACGTACGACTACATCAACCGCGTTGTTATAACGCTTCCTCTTACGGTCTACGAGAGTACGTAGACGACACTCTCCCCTCTCGTTGCTATGCATCAATATGATCTTGCGTGTGCGTAGGAATTTTTTTGAGATTACTGCGTTCCCCAACATTATCTACATCATATGAGCATTCAATAAGCAAAACCAAATCATAAAATAAATTATTATTCAATTTAGCATGCATTCAATAAGCAAAACTACATCATCTCTTGCGTCCGTACATCGTCGAATATTATCACTAATACACCTCGAATAATATCATATATATAGCATCGCTAATACAGCTAAAACCGTAGCGCCCGACGGGTATCGGCGCGGGCGGTGGACACCCAAAGAGAAGGAACCATCACAGGATCATAGCTCCAGTGAGATCCCTGAAGAACCTGCCAGGTATGGTCGAACCTGCCCTCCAACGCAACCATGTAGCGACGGACGTGCTCGTCCTCCTCGCTGACACGGTAACGTACCACCTCCGCGGTGTCCGAAAGCCTCGGCACCGTCACTGGCCCACGCGACCGCCACCAAAGAAGGTTCGGGTCAACGACGGGCTGGCTCCTCACCAAGCTGCGCCCCCCGGAAGGTAGCACCTCCCAATACCAGCCCGGCGGAGCCCAGTCCCGGACATGACCCCTCTGATCAAACAGGCCTCCTCCACCGAGTCGACGAAGAGGATGCGGGATAGGCATCGTCGACGTCGATGCGGGAATAATTACTTTAACTAAAGAAATAACAACAAATGTGACACCTAAAACACCTAAATTCTATTAACTACACCTAATTAAAAACCTACATTTTGAACATGATTCGATCATAACTAGGGTTCATACTATGTTATTCTAAGATGAAACACCTAAAATACCTAAATTAAATTAACAACATGGGGTGGCTGGTCTCACCTCGATCGAGTTCGGAGGGGGTCGGTGACGGGGACGACGGCAGGGATGATGCAGGGGCTCCTTGATCTCTGCAAAAACAAAATATAAACAAAAACATTATTATCGTCATCTTAGGACTTAGTGAAACTCCATAAGCTACATTGAATTATTCTATTCGAATTTACTTATAATTTTCTATTCTTTTCAAATTTACTTATTCGAATTTTCTAAAAATTTCCTATTCTATTCAAAAGACCTATATTTACTTATTTTTTTCAATTTCATATTTTATTCCATTCAAATTTACTTATTCAAAATTTCCAAAAATTTCCTATTCTATTCAAAAGACCTATGTTTACTTATTCTTTTCAAATTACTTATTCAAATTTTCTACAAACAAAATATACTAAAAACCTACATTTACTAAAAACAAAAACCTGCATTTAACAAAAACTAAAACCTATTTAGCAGTGGGAGGAGGAGGAGGGAGGAGGAGGGGA